>NC_141544.1:38142774-38357774 GCF_021556685.1 Rattus norvegicus | reverse complement strand
GAAGGCCAACCTCCAGTGACACACTTCCTCCAGTAAGGTCACATTACCTCAGTCTCTGCAAATGAAGACACTAACTAGATAACAAGCATTCAAACGTCTGGGACTGTGCTGGACATTTCATAGGAAGCACCATAAAGCAATGCTAAAAAGCTGTTTGGCAATCTTAAATATGAATTCAAATCTGATGTTTTGCTTAATCTGACCAACAAAGCTATGAGAGAAAAAATAAGTTTGTTATCATAATGTCTGCTTGTAGTTCCCCATGTGTGTCCTTTTTCTCATGAACTCGCCTGTCATCCTTGTGCAGGGGCCATGCTAATCTTCTCTGTATCATTCCAATTTTAGGATATGTGCTGCTGAAGCGAGCACAATGTGTGTCCTTTCATGTGCCTGTGCTCATATCAGCTTCCCTTAAAGAGTGTGGGTAAGCAATTTCCCTGAATGACATAGTTCCAGAGATTGCCAACCAAAGCACCCCTGGCTGTGCACTCAAGGTCACTCTATTTTTCTCATCATCGATATACCATTTTAAGTTTATCTTCTAGAGAAATCCCTGGAAGACATCAGGGAAGCATCTTGGCAGTAGCCAAAGTTGTGGCAAAGAGACGAATCGTACCTCTTCCTCCCAAGAGGGTAAGATTGAAACTGATTTTGCCCAGACAGTGAAGCAAATATGTTTTAGACCTCTTGGTTTAACTTTTCTATGTGAGTTATAATACCATTTAAAAAAAAACCCTAAACTTGCTGCACATCCCAATGAGTGAAACCATGTTCCGAAGTTCTGATAAAAACAAGCATGAACAGGTCTATAGCATACATAAAACAAGCTAGTGTAACTAGTGAATAATATTGTTTAATTTATGTCTTCTTAATTAAGTTTTAACCTAAAATTAATTCATTTAGTTACTAGAAAATGTTAAATATATTAAAATAAAATTTAGTATCTAACTCCATTTTCACTATTGCACAGGTAGTATAAATATTGATTGGAGACCTCTGATGAATATTTAAAACAAAAACTGAGATTAGTTATAGATATAATGCATTCCGAAGACACCATACTAAAGAACATTGTAAAATATGTCATAAATGATTATATTACTTACAAGTTAAAATGATGTTTGGGATTGATTTAGTTAAGCAAAAGATCATCATTAACTTTATTTTGCCTCATTTATTTTACTTTTAAAATGTAGCTATGAAAAAGTTTAATCACATATGTGGCTCACATAGTATGACTGGGCAGCATTTTACAGATCAGTTCTCAAAAATTAATAGGTATTAGAATTTTCATTATTTTAAACCAGTAAGAAGTTTGGTCAAGAATAACGGAAGGTTAGCAAAGAAAAGAGCTCTGAGGAAAATCATAGTTCAGGAAGGATCTGTAAGACGGACGTGGACGGGAAGGACAGGTCTTAAAAGTCGGAACAACATGCAGCCAGGAAGTGACAGCTCTCCCGGGAAACTTCAAGGAGGCTTATGTTGTCATGTCTGGTCAGCAAAGAAGGCAGAAAGTCAGATGCAGCTCAAGTTATTCATGATGCCAAGTCTCATGGAGAATCAGAATTCTATTCCAACTCCAAAAAGACTACAGAAAAGAGAGTCAGTTAGCAGAGATATTGGATATATTTCCATTTTGAAAAAATCTGGGCAACTAACACACTAAGCTGTTTAGAACTGACCGAGAATAAAATCTGGCATACGGGAAGACTACTGCCATAGCTAAAGTATGCAACCTCCCTGGTACAGCGAAGCTACAGAAACTAATGAGCATGAACACCATTTCAACTCGGGAAAGCCTCACTGTCCTAGTAACGTTCTGTTGTTGTGAAATGGCGCCATGACCACAGCAACTCCAGGGCTTGCTTACATTCAGATGTTGTGGCCAGTATCATGGTAGTAGGAAGCATGATGGCATGCAGCAAACATGTAACTGGAGAAGTAGCTGAGAGTCCTACCTCTGGACCAGCAGGCAGCAGGAAGAGACACTGGGCCTGGCTTGAGCATGTAAAACCCCAAAGCCCACCCCAAATGACATATTTCCTCTAGCAATGCCACGCCTCTTCCAACAATGCTATGCCTCCTGTGCCATTCCTTGATGACACAGGGGGCATAGCATTCAGATATGTGAGCCGATGGGGGCCATTCTTACTTAGCACCACACTCATGATGCAATGTTAACTATAAAAGAAGATGAGATCATGATTCTATCAATGGCATACTTATACACATATATTCACACAGAAAACGTATATACACAGAGTGAATGAATAAAATAATATTATTTCCTTTTAATTTTATTGGATATTTCTTTATTTACAATAATATTATTTCTGAATGGTAAAGGGTGGGTGTTAGCATTCAAAAAGCACAGACGACAGGACCATATTGTGAAGATACACTATTTACTTTTCTGGCTGATGTCACCATATATGTGACAGAAACAAGAATGAGGAATGAGTACTATGGAAGATTGAATGACAATTTTCCTTTCAATTTTTTAATGAATGTACTATTTTGCAAAGCAGACTGAGAAACTTGTTCTAATTAATTGAAGAGGTTCTCTCTTTCACTCCTGGCAATATTTATATATGTGATTATCATTGCAGAGTAAAACTGCTTTTTTTTTTAAATACACAGAGGCATTCCATTTTGGTGTCATGGTCTGGGCTGCAAACTGAGACAAGACACCATTGATTAGTGGCTAGTTTTAGGCAAACTACTCATAAGCTAGAATCATATTGGAATTAGGAATCTCAACTGCGAAGATACAGCCATTAGAATGGCCAATGAGAAAGGCTATAGTGCTTTTCATTGATGACTGATGTGGGAGAGTTCAGTTTGCTCTGGGTGGTGCCAGCCCTGCACAGGTGGTCCTGGGCTCTATGGAAAGTAGGCTGAGTAAGCCAGTAAGCAGTTCTCCTGCATGTTCTCTGCTTAGTTCTTGCCTTCTTGAATTCCTTTCCTGAAAACCTCTCATGGCAGGCTGGGATACGGACTTGTAAGTAGAAATAATCTTTTTGCCATTAAGTCACTTTTGGTCATGGTGTTTTATCTCAGCACTAGAAACCCTAAGATGTGGACATTCCACTTATACTAAAATTGTTGCATCCAATCTTCAAATGGACAATAATCTTGGTCATTCGATTTCAGGTCATCTTATAAAACTGTTTACCAGTTAAAAGGGTATAAAGTATCTTGTTAAGTACTAATGATTTCTAGGCTGCAATACTATAGCTTGTTACATGTTAATTTTACTTCCTGTACCTTACCAAATAATGAATTAAACAATCTTTAAACATATTACTTTTGATACATTTTATCATGTGGGGTTTTTAAAACATTTGTTACTGACGACTTTGATAATCTGATTTAAAAAAACAAAAGACTAAAGGATTAATACAGTTTCTATATTCTGCTAAGGATCAAAGCCTGAGAATACAACATAAACAATCAATTTTACCTCTTAAAAGTAAATTGTGGGCTGGCAAGGTGGTTCAGTTGGTAAAAGCAATTTCTACTAACTCTAACAACCTGAGTTTGATCCAGAGAACCAACTCCTGAAGGTTGTCCTCTGATCTTTACATATGCTTTGTGACATGCTCGTGTTTTTCTGACTTTAACACTCCAGTATTTACTGAAGCATAATTCACAGTCACCAACAGGTCAATTGGTAGACAAATGGGTAAGGAAAGTGTAGTATAGATACTCCACTGAATACTAGAAATTCTATCAGTCACAGTAAAATGAGTGGGACTGGAGAGTATTATGCTAAGTGAAATAAGCCACATTGACTAAGAAAACATTCTCCTTACTCACGTGGGAAGTTAAAACAACTTATCACATGGCTGCAGAGAATAGAACAGTGGTTACCAGGCCCTGGAGAGGATAGGCCGGAAGAATAGATCGACCAGTTAGGGATCAGGAATAAGCTCTTGAGTTCTACTGAACAGTAAGTAGGGAGACATCCATAGTTGACAATCCTATAGAGCCAAAAACAGCTAGCAAATAATATATCTTACCACAAAACTGATAAATGCTTAAAAGGATCGGGAGGTTAAACGTCCCAATAGGACAAAAACACTATACCTCATACATGTGTGTAATTATTGTGGATCAGTTAAAAATATTATTCTTGATAAACACAGGGTTGTTCATCTCAGGAGTAGCTAGATGCAGGGAGAATTGTGCCTAGGCCAGATTGTTCTGAGTTTTGTCTTTCACTGTAGTGCTATCACAGCTGGATGCCTAGTAAGGAATGTGTTGGAAATGCAGATTCTCAGGTCTGCCTCTGGTGCTTCTGATCCTGGAGGGGGGGGGGGGGGCGGGCGCTCCGGATCTGCTGACCTCTAGTCTAACAGCCTTCAGATAATTCAGATGCAAACTCAGCCTCAGCACCACCTTTTAACTATGGGACAATAATCATAGAATTGCAGGTGTTATATCTGCCAGCAGGGAAAAGGAAATTCTGTAGTATTAGAGGGACAGGTATTTCTGGGCAGGGAACCTACTTCTAATGAAGACGATAAGGGTCTAAAGTCAGATAGAAATACAGCCTACAAGCAGAACAGGTGACTCAGCACACAGAGTGCTTGCTAAACACCCAGACCGGCTGGCTTTGTTCTGAGATCCACACAGTAGAAGAAAAGTAAGCTATCTTTGGGCCTCCACATGTGCCCATAACATTCCTGCCTTAAATAAAATGCGTGAAAATATTTTTCTAGATTAGGATAGATTTGAAGGGTGTCCCTAAAACTTCACCGTGTTTGGCTGGAGTGAAAGTGGAATTGATCAGGCTTCGCTTGGAGCAGCAGACTCTTTCTCAGGCGTTAAATACAGTTAGGGTGCTGTATATTCTCAGCCTCGTACACAGGGAAACAGTCTTCAAAGAAGATAGACTAAATAAGGTGCAGATACATTTAGCTTTTAAAGGGTGCCCTGCTTCCTAAAAGCAGTATTTTAGTTACTTGGTTTTATACTTACAGGTAATGTCTTCCAATCAATTTAATCTTTTAAAACGTAGTGAGTTGACTGTCAAAATCTCCACATTTCTGTTATCTGATTTCCTGTCCTTACATACTCACTTTCTGTGTGAACCTTAGAAGCCAATTTACCTGAAGAGCTTCAGGTTGGCAGTTGTAGTGACATCTATCTTAGCCTCAAATTTGCAGAATGATTGAGGAAAACACATTTTACTGACTTTTCTTAGTGAAGAGAACTATTTCCTGTATTTTTCTCGGTTTTCAGTTCTGCATAAAACTGAGCACTTCCACTCACAAACAGAAGCATTGATTTTTTTTTTTTTTTAGAAAAGAGTTTTTGCTTTGATTGATTTTTCCATACACGTGGACAAGTTACTTGCTAATGTTTTAGATTCAACTATATTTTTTCTTTCTCTTAACTAATTGCATAGGACAGTAACTCCAGAGCAGCAATGGTGGCCAGACACCTCTTGTTTCATCTTGTTTTCCCCGAATTTGTTTGAAATGCTTCAAGTGTTTGATAAACAGACATTTTACCGGCTTTCAGTCGAGATTCCGTATAGTTTGTGTAGTTTCGCATTCTTCGTGCCTTTTAAATCTGAAAACTCCCATTGGTTTAGATAGGAAGCTAAAGTCTCCATTCCTTCAAAAAAGAAAAACATTAATAAAATGGGATGGGGAGTGTTGTGACCCAGAGAGAACAGTAGACCAGGGAGATGGTGGGGGAGGGTTGGCTAAACTGTAGCAAAAGCCAAACAATTCAGAAGTTCTTTCCTGCTGGATCCAAGCACCCTGCCATTCTATAGGGGAAAAGTCAGCAAAGTGGGGAGGAGTCCGTCACCTCCCCACCCCCAACCCACTTTGGTGCCACCCTCGCAGATGAAACGTGAGCCTGGGTGGCCAAGGACGCCAGAGAGGCTGCCTTTTGCTTGCCAGAGCACAGCACCTTTGGGCGGGACATAAAGCCCCTGCCGCAGCTCACCCAGGCAAGGAACACCGGAGCTCAGCTGCCCCGCAGCCGGCTGGATTCGCCAGGGCTGGGGTCATGGCCAGGGCCGCTCTGGACCCTGCTCTCGGGAGCACATCCCTGTTCTCCTGACCGCCCTGTATCCTCCGCATTGCTGCTGGAGTTCCCGGCTGTCCCTTCACTTCAATCTCGGCCAGGTCTACCGGTCTGTCTTACAGAGCAGCTTGGGGCCACCGGCTTGGATGGATGCGCTGAGGCTGCCCCGGCGTCTAGGGGTCTTGCTTTGGAAGGTGGTCCTGCTCTTTGTTTATGCAGGTGAGTGGTAGCACGGACTGGGACAGAGGGTCCAGCCAGGGACGTGGGGCCAAGGCAGGAATGTAGCAGGGTGGCGAGTCCCCTAGGAGGCAATACCAGACCTGCATGCTAGAACCACATCTCCCCTTTAACATTACCAATTTGTTGTTTTGCTTTTTTTTTTTTTTTTTTTTTTGTAAAGCATCTCAAAAGTTCTCATTTAAGGGGATTTTAGTCTGACTAGTGTAAAGTCACACCCAGGTCGAGGACCGGCCACCAGCGACTCTTTAAAATACTTGAAACTTGAAAGGTGAAGTTTTTCCAAACTAAACGCTTTAGTGACTTTTGCATTTTATCTCAGGCTGCTCACGTCTGGAATAATCCAGTTTCCCCTCTTTTAGAAGTCAGTTACTTTAGACATGTCCCCGTATATTTTTTCTGAAGCTCCACAAAATTGGTTGAACAACCGTATGCTCTGAGCTATATGGTCTGGGCGAAATAGGATTTCACCAGGCAAATATGAAATTCTTTTTTAAATGTGATTAAGCACCTGTTTGTGAAAGGCCCCTCGTTTCCTTCCTATATAATTATTCGTAGTGGCAACTGCTGATAATTAATGAAGCAGAGTGCTTTCCTTGTTCTGAGCTTGACAGGGAGCCTTAGATGGCCTTTCACTGCTAAGTCAAGTATAAATTTAATTACACGTGCGTTCCTCGAATCTTCGTGTTCGCCGGCAGTGCGCGCTTAAAGCATCATGCGTTTCTAACTTTCTAAGACAATGGATCACAGGCTAACCTAGGCACCTGCAGTTCAGTTCTCCATACTTGACAAAACCCTCCAACCGAAAGGAAGATGTTCTTCAGCCCCCTTCATTACCGAAAGAGAACTGAATTTCATCATCGCATCAAAATAATCAAATTCCTCCTGGCCATGGTCTGCCAGAAAGGAGTTCTTTGCTAGTCCAAAAAATTTAATCTATTAAGATGCAAACCAGGGTCTGGGGTTGAGCCCAGTTAGTCAAGTACTTTCCTAACATAAACAGGCTTGGGTTCAATGCCCCCTGTACCGCATTAACTGGCTGTGGAGGCCCACGACTGTAAGCCCAGCACTGGGGAGGCAGAGGCAGGAAAGTCAGAAGTTCAGGTGATAGTCAGCTGTATGGTTAGTTTAAGATACCCCCCTCCCAAATAGGAGACCCTGTCTCAAAAGAAAGCATATTTTAGAAAGCAAATTGCTCTTGAAGTTATCATATTAAAGATAGTATAGGGGAAATGCCAACTTTCAAATATAAAAATTGAGAAAAGCAGAAAGAGTCCGTCTTACTTGTTGAAGATAATTCCTGTTCTAGGGACTGTAGCCTTTCTGCTCTTTAGATTGTGTACAGTGTTTCTGTCTGAGACACTAAGTATCAATGGTCCTCCTGGTCATTTTACATCAACATCTCCCTCCTAGTTTCTTAAAAACGATGATGATTCTCCCCAGCTCTTCAGCTTGTCAACGTAACACAAACACAAGAGCATAGCAAGAAGCAAAGGATGCTGGGAGGAATGCTGTTGCCTTGACTCAGGACCTCAGCTTCTTTGTTTTCTGTCTCTTGCTCTTGTCCTTTCCCCACTCTCCGGTCCACATGCATAGCTCCTACAGTGTTCAGGGAAACTCATCAGTGGGCAGCGGCTAATGAGGTGGTTTTATAGGTAGTTTTCACTTTCTCTGGCTTCTATCTAATCCTCTACAAAAAGAGTTGTAAGCCAGCACTAGGGTGGCTTGCTGGCTTGGGTGAGAATTGTTAAGCTGATGAGTTCTGTGGTGAAAATTTCCAAACCTCCTATTTCGGAGGCTGTTGCCACATTTATTTGATGCTAGAGCAGAGGTCATGCTCTGAGCTTTCGGTGGGTGGTAAGGTGAGCTTATAGATCAGTTTGACGTGGGAAAGCATGTGTCATGGGATAGGTACAATCTTGTACTGTGTTATCAAAGAAGGGGCCCATATTGGTATTTCGAGTGTAAGTCTCTTTGGTTTACCAAAAGAACCTCACAGGCAGGCAAGAGCCCAGAAGAAGGCCACAGAGGGTCTCTTCTTAGACCACAGAAGAGCTCACTCAAAATCAGATTATAGCTTGCTAAATCTGAAGAAGGAAAGCAAGCAAGAACAAGATGTTTAGAGACTAGGAAAGCCCTCGCCCAAGAAAACATTAGGATATAGTATTAACCTAGGCTGCATGGTAATCCCACAGTGGGGAGCTCAGTTTAGTTGGAACTAAGACACAAAACTAGACCAATGTGTTGTGGCTAAATGTCTGAACACTCTAATAAGTGAATTCTAATAAGTGATTTCACAACACAGAAAACCCCTAAAACCCCATGGCCTAGTTACATTACACAAAACAAATGAAATACATTCCTGTTCTGTTTGGTTAAGCAAAGTTAAGCAAGTAATAATTTCTTCTGTGCTTAATTCGTTGGTTTTTTTTTTTTAATTTTTTTGAGTAACTTTTGGAAAAAGATACAAATGAAGTGTTTACACTATTGTACAAGTCCCACTGCAGGCTACAAAGACAGGATCCTATCAAGGTTTTTCCTTCCGGGCCTCAGCCTGTGCCTTTCTACCCCTCCTTTTCCTTCCTCTCAGCCTCAGCTATAGCTGGCAGAAGCCATTTCTAATCGAGGGATTCAAGCCAGATAGCGCTCTCCTGTGCTACACATTCCTGAAGGTGTGGTGGGCAGATGTGCTGGGGAAACCATCCAAATCACATCTTTCATTGAAAAGTCCTTGAAGACAGTTTGAACTCACTTTCTGGGATATTAAATTAGATATTAGGAGTGATTTTTTTTTGTTCTTTATTTGCTGAGGGCAAGTAGACTGTTGCGTTCTTTCACAAAGGAGAAACAGGCCTGGTACAGTGTGCACTGCGATCTCCACCATATTACTCTCTTAATATGAGAAAAATGACTCTGAGAGCACTATTAGTTCCTGGGTCTGACTGAAGGAAGAGCTGTGATTGTGAGGACACTCGTCAAGCTACCAAATTCACCCTTTTCCATAGTTTAATTCTGGGAAGCAGACAACAGTGCTAGAAACCACCATAAAAACAGTGAACTGTGTGTGACATGAATGCTTGCTTCAGGAATTATCTAGCTTCGTGGCTAGAAAACTTGGGGCTTGGTTTCCTGTAAAGCTGGCTTGCAGTGTTTTGATAACACTGTGTCCGCATGTCAGAAGTAATGGTAAGGAGTGCAATGGGGCAGTTGAATCATTCAATTCCTGGGAAGCTTAATTGGAAGTCAGGGCTCCTGGTCAGCACCAGGAGTAATGGGGTCTTTACTTCATGATCTCGGTTGCTATGAAGAACAAAACCGTGGCACGTCCCTGCTAAGCTCTGCAGAGAGCTGACTCGTCTGAATACCTCAATCAGTCAAAGAACAACAACAACAAAATCAAGCTGGAGAAATTCACTAAGAACACGGTAGGATAGGAAGCCTAAAGAATTATGATGCCCTAGCTGGGAGAAGGCGGCATAGAACTCGAATCCCAGTGTGTAGAGGGTAAAGTCAAGAGGTCTGGGGTTAAAGGTCATCTTCAGCTTTCAGGTAGCCAGTCCAGCCTGAGCTATTCCAACCAGATAAAGAGTGATGTATTTTCCTGAACATACTGTTGCTGGTGTTCTAGCTTCTTTCTCGGAGCCATACGATTGATTGCGTTCCTCCCGTGGATTTAAGTAGAGTAACAGAAATAATTTCCCTCTCCAGTCAAGTGGAAACTTTTAAAGTTCATTTTGTTTTTCTGTGATACAGCAATAAGGGGAAGAGTAAGAAAATATGACCTTTCTCACTTGTTCCACGAAAACCACATTAATTAAAAAAGTCAGACGGCCTCGGCTCTATTTGGAGGGTGTCTTAGGAAGACCTGGTTTAAAAGCTTCCTAAGTTTTCCTTGTTTAGAGAAAGCAACAAAATAGCATGTGTCCATAAATATAATACCTTGTAGTTTCAATTCTTTAGCTTTGATAGAATGAAAACTTCATATAATTTATAGCGTACAACCCACATTACTTTAAGGAGCTGAAGTGGCTCATTTTGAAATTCTTGAGTATAGAATGTAAACTGTGGGACTATAATGCTTTAAAAATGTATACCTGAAACATACGCAATATAATTTTATTCTGCTCCTTAGAGCTCAGTGATAACCGTATACTGTAAAGTAAATCATTAGTTGGACAAAGAGTTGTTTAAGGTCAGTGGGATTCTAATTAAATATTTTTGTATAAATTCTCTTGTTGAAAAGCACACAGGGGAAAAGCAACATAGTCATATTAGGTCCAACATGTCCTTTTAATCGGAAATCTCCTGCTTCACGCTGTGCTATTTTATTATTGATTCTAAAATCTGGTATCAAGAAAACCGTCAATTCACAAGTTATTTATATAGACATCTTCTCTAACCAGCTTGTTGACGTCCAAGCCTAGTAGATCAACAGTATGTAGACTCATTTATGTAATGGTATGTTTAGGAAGTCTAATTATGGAGGTATAAATAACGTAAGAAAAAGCATTACTAAATTACCCTTGCAAATACACCTATTAGTTTTCAATGATCACTGTTGGCATTACCCATGTCAATAATATTTGTCATTAGTTGAACTTCGTAGAGAATCGATACTCCAAAACTCAGGAAATTTTGCTATATATAAGTTATTATAAAAACTCCACTAGCAACTTTAGCGACTGATGAGTTGATACATTCCTTCCGTCATAATCTGGTTCACCCAAAGCCGGCTTTGCAATTGCAGTAATAATGTTCCGAGCAGGAGCCTTAGGAAGAATGGCTTTATGTCTACCAGCTTAGAGTCTGCCTGGGGAGAAGGGCCAGTTTAGACTCTTAGGTTTTGGAATTTAGCGTGTGAAAATGAACACCTACGTGCTCAAAACCGGTTGGCTGATTCAGACGTGAACAGAATAATTTTTCCTTGACTTGTGATTTCACAAGCTCAACCGCTCTCGTTTGCACTTTTGTAGAGGATTGCCGTGCTCAGTGTGGCAAAGACTGCCGAGCCTACTGCTGCAATGGAAGCACACCGCACTGCTGCTCCTACTACGCCTACATTGGGAGCATCCTCTCGTGAGTGGGGTCCAGCTCGACAGTGTTCATCTTCCTTTGCTTCGGTCACTCTTCTAAGAAGCACTAAGTTATGAGGGCAGGGGATTGCTAAGAGTTTAAAGGCAGCCTGAGTAACGTAATTATTTCTCATCCAGTTTGGAAACTGCATGAAATTTCATCACACATGCATGCACCGCACACACACACAACACCACACACACACACACACACACACACACACACACACACATCAAAAGATTGGTTATTGATTTAAAATTTTTACTAGAGATTTAAACAGTCATCAGTACCATGCATATAACATTACTTGATATAATATTACTTGATATAATATTACTTGTAAATTTTTAAAAAAATACCTTCATTAGAAGGGAGTTTTAAAAGGATGCTTCCATTGGTTTTTGTATGTATTATAGTAATGTGTTAAGTAGTCTTATTATTGGTAAACTCTTTCATGATATCCTTTTGTCTCCTGTACGGAGGGATGTACAAACTGACATTTGTTGTTAAATTACGGTCAGCGTATTTACCAACCAGGCCCCAAATTGTCTAATACATCAGTCATTCAGGAAAATGAGAAGTTATAAATAAAGAAAACAATAGTAATATGAAATCTCAGTTGTTTATATAACGCATATAGGACAACTTGGAAATAAATTTAGAACCTAAGTAAAGGTAGGCACAAGTAATATATAATCACACCCCACACACAGAAATGCAGACTGTGTTAAGTAGGTCCCTGTATTGGATTAAGAATGTACTTTATTGCTGCTTCTGACCAAAGGACAATGGTGGTGGTTGCCCACCTTCGGGTTGAAAGCCTCGAAAATTATTTTTGTAGTTCTGCTAAATCCATGTAAGTGTGAGCGCCCAGCTCCTCTGCCCATAGATTGGAGAAGTGAAAAGCAAGAGCTGGTGGAAAAGGTCACACTTCAGTCAGAGCTGTGGCTCTTGGCTATGAACAGAGGTCCAACCAGGCTCTCTTCTGCTTTCCTTCTCCCTATGCACATGGATGAGTGGAAACTCTTCCAACCCAGGAAGCTCAGCTCAACTTCTGCCTCCTGGTCCAGCTGCTCCAGAAACAAGTCCATTGAGGATCCTGGCCACAAGATGCTCTGTCGCTCTAAAGGGAAATCTAAAAGGGGAATCTATCACAACAAAAACTTTCAAGAATCCACAAATACAGATCTGTTTGACTCTAGACCTCATTCCTCCAAAATCTGGTTTGGGATACCCTTAAAGACTGTTAGAAAGAAATGCCAGGATGAAATTTTAGAAATGAAAGATTTATTAATTTGAAATGGAGATTAACCATTCAATGAAATATAAACTAAGTAAATTTTCCCTTATGGAGGAATCAGTGGCAAAGCAATTAATTGCCAAGGAATTAATTTTATAGGAATATAAAATATCTATAATGACTTTTATGATTATAGATAGTTGCACAGAATATGAGATAATTAAAAGCTTCTGATTAATAATTTACATTGTTAATGCTTTCTGATGTCATGTGCTACTGTTTGAGTATATGTGGGAGTGGAAACAGTCATGGATCTGAATGAGCAAGTCTGGAATTCTTTAGTCCCGTGCCCTGGATGTCACTAAATTTAGTGGCGCTCATTAAATTTCAGTATGTATTGTGTCCAGTTGATTAACTTCCTACCCTGTCTCAGTGGGAAGTAAATATCGTGGCCATAACTATTAACTAGCATATCTTAAAATTTTTAATTTGAAAATATGCTTTCTGTGCCTTAGATTCAAAAGAGAGATTTACACCTTTCCAACACATTAATCGGGGTTACTGGAACCATGCACTTGTGCATATAGGGGAAAAAGGAATTGTGTTTTGCAAGGGAAATGTAAACACAGATGGCATTATATTTCAGACAGTTAAAACTGAACTTTCTGTCAAAAATAGAAACTTCTGAGCAAAGCTCTTGCTAAACAATTCTTAAGGAAAAAAAAAAAACTTTAAAGTGTTTTTCCCACTGGATGGAGGAGGATACATTTTCAGGATTTCCAGTGATTGTTTAACATTTGAAAGGAGTTTTCAACTCCACCCAAGCCTTTTTTTCCCCCCTGTTATATTGTAGTAAGTGCAATGGGGGGAGGGGTGACCAGGTCTGAGAACGATCACATGAGCACATGAGTTCTGTTATGCACATGTTTCCTAATACTGCCAGTTTGGAATTCAAAATCTATACTTCCTTTCTCAAACTTCTCGGCACATTCTGTTAAGTAATTTGAATCATCTCAACAGAAATTTAAAGGTTTTTTTGGTTGTTATCAGGAAAGTAGCAAAAAAGAGAGAAAGAAAGAAAGAAAGAAAGAAAGAAAGAAAGAAAGAAAGGAAGAAAGGAAGGAAGGAAGGAAGAAAGAAATGCATTGGAGATAATAAAATTTAGTCTTGAATAATTTTATAAATTGGTTTTATCTCATGGCTTAGTTTCCAAAATAAAAATGCCAACACTTAGTTTAAAATGAACTTTAAAAAAATGAGGGAGCACTCAGAAGATAGTTGGGCCATTCTGTAATGTCTATAAAATGCTTAAGTGAGGAGTATGGGGCCTTCCTCTACCACGGTGGCAATTAAAGCTGAGGAGGGATGTGCTGCTAGTTTTAAAACTTAACGTGTGTGTGTGTGTGTGTGTGTGTGTGTGTGTGTGTGTGTCTGAGAGAGAGACACACACAGACAGAGACGGACAAAGACAGAGAGACTTAAAGGTGTGTTTACAATGAGATGTTTAGAGAAGGCTTCACGAGTGGCATTAGATAAGAGTCTTGAAGGAAGGGTACATGTTTACACAAATGAACAGTGAAGGAAAGGAAATTCCTTCGAGACAGAGAGACTCCTGCACACACAGCCAGAGATAGAAGCGAGGAAATGATCTTTTGGCAAAACCCGCCTTGTTCAAAGTAGCCGGAAGGGAAATTAAATTTGGATTTGGAGATACAAAAAACGTGGGTTCGGATAAAAGGTGGATTGGTATTAATAGACTCTTACTGACTGTGTGTCTCTGAGTTAAAATGAAACAATTCCATTTCCCATGGAAAAAGTAGACATGTGACTTTATGTAGGGTACACACAACCTTAGCAGCACCAAGAACCTAGAAAGAGGGACGCCCCCAAAGGGAGATTACAAGTTTTCCATAGTTAGAGGATCAGAAAGGACACAGGGCATTGTGTGTGGAGCACTTTGGATAGGATACAGGACATGATGGTTAGTTTTATATTTAAGAGATTTTTTTTTGTAATATGAGCAATGGCTTCAACTTAGAAACCAGAAACCTCTATGCTAAAAAAAAAAAAAAAAAGTGAGAATTTGAGAAATAAGGAATTTCCCACCAGATTGAGTCACACCCATTGCTTAGCAACTCTTTCACAGAGAAGGTGGGACACCCTGAGGGATGTGTAAAGAACGGTTTGCAACCCTGTTGTTGATAGAACCTGACCGACACTCCCCAGAAGTGAATCTAGCAAGAAGCTGCCATTTGTAGAGGATTCTTTAGAACTGGTAGAGTCTGAAAGAGCCCAGGATGATACAGAGTCACTACAGATTGTTATCCACTGGAACAAACAAACAACAAACAAAACGTAACTGTCCTGAAAATAAAGACGCTCGGCCATATCAGGAATTACTGTTCCACCTTATTTGAGAGTCAGACTGGCTGAGAGGCAGTGTGAGCCAGACCGTCCGACGTAGGACTTAATTGTCTAACTCGAAAATAGGATTTTGTTTTTCCAGTCTACCATTTTAAAAATGAAGATTAATCCGGGCACATCTAATAGCAGAAAAACATGCCCACAGGAAGCAATCGAGAGGAAGAACCAGCGGTGCAGATCCTGGTGGGATTCGGTTTCTTTGCTTTTCAGTGAAATATGAAAGACGAATTGCCCACAGTTTTGCAAAGACAGCTAATAAAGATCACTACTGTGATTTTAGAGCCATGCTATGCTTGAAGGTGAAACGAAGTTAAAGAATAGAAAGGTTTTACATTTCGAAATGGCATTTGGGGTCCTGCGGTAATTAAGGAGCTGAGGGTGTTAATTAAACTCAGGAGATTTTTTTTTTTTGCATCAGTTAAGAACAGCATTTAAATGGAAAGAAAATTATTTTAGTTTCAGCGATGAAAAAAAAAAACCTGGAAAAAGTAAACGCTGGGCCAATCCACGTTTGCGAATGTTCTAGTCATTTCTCCATTACTGTGATAAACTACACAACCAGAAGCACCTTCTGGGAGGAAGAAACTGGCTTACACAGTCCACCATAGAAGAAAGCAAACACAGGGGCCTGGAGTCAGATACTGAAACAGGGACCATAGAAGAATGGCTTTGCTCCCCATGGCTCGCTTGGCCAGATTTCTTAAACAACTCAGAAATACTAGTCTAGAAGTGGGACCATTTCCGGTGGGCTTGGCTTTTCCATGTCAACCATTAATCTACAAAATATTGGCCAGTCTATTGGAAGCAATTTCTCAGTTAAACTTGCATTTTCTAGTTCACTTTAGTTTTGAGTTGATAAAAAGGAAAAAGAGGAAAAAAGCTAACAGTGAAAGTCTTACTTGCTTTATTAATAGCACCATGATGAACAGCAGAAACAAAAGACAATGTTAAGATGAAGATGAGCTTCATTGAAAATATAACAATCATTTCTGTTTTATCAAAGTAGAAGGTAGGCGTCTCTCTCAGAGGGTGTAATTATATATTAGGGTATATTTTATTAACAGCAAGTATAAATGTGTTAATAAACGAAGCTTTTCAGTCAAATTTATTCTCCAATTGCCTTTATAAATGAAGTGAATTGAACATAAATATTTGTTTTGAGAAAGAAAATGGTGAAGTTTCTAGGACATAGTCTCAAGAGATTATTTGTAGAAAAGCACTCCAGCTATTCAGCGCTCTACATCGACTTCCGCAGGATGAAGCCATCAATAAAACATGGACCTGCCCATGTATCTCCTAGCAGCTAGCAGGTAATAGAGAGCTCTGAGCAGATTGCTTGGCCCTCTGTGCTTGGTAGAGCTGAAAACCTGGCAGAACCGAAAAGGACCAGGCTTCACTCTGCCCTGAGCCTGCCCCGAAGGCTTCTTGAAGAGGAATTATTCTAAAATCTAACTCAAGAGCTGGGCATGTTGTGCAGATGTTAGGGAACTTGCCTAACATCCACAAGGTGCTAGCTTGGATCCCCAGCACTGCCTAAACCAAGTGTGGTAGTACACGCCCAAAACGCCAGCCTTTGGAAGGTGGAGGCAGAGGGATCAGGAGTTCGAAGTCATCTTTAACTATAAAGAGTTCAGAACAGCCCTAGCTTCAGGAGACACTGCTATAAATAAATAAATCTTGAAAGTAAAAGGAATTGATAAAATATGTTCCATGCTGTTCAAACATTTAGAAAATTACGGATAGAGGGGAAATTTTAAGTTAATAGATTATTTTCATAAAGTCAAATCAGTTTGCATCAATTCCCACACTTTGTGCTACGTAGGTGCCTTCCTTTAAAGCCAGTGGTAGACAAGCCTGTCTGTCACTGTGGCCACTCAGTATTGTACTGAAAATCTCAACCAGCCTGTCCCATAAGGCAGTATAAAGAAGGTAAAATAATTGGAAAGGTGGAAACTAAATTATTGTCATTTATAAATATTGTGATCATTAATACAGAGTTTTTAAACTAACAAAATTTCACCAAATAGACAATGTATACAATCCATGTAACAAAATTAATGGACAACTCTAAGCTAGCTACACATACTAGGAATCCTAATGCATGTGCAAACAAACACCCAAACCACCTAAGGGCCATACGAGAGATGAGTTATGACTCAACAGTATAGTACTTGCCTTGTATGCAGAAATTCCTGGCTTCCATACCCATCATTACCCCCACTCCCAATAAAAGACTTGATGTAAAGAGTAAGCAACTCCTTATATACCTGATATTTACAGAGCAGCAGAAACATAAAAATTCACTATGTTTGTGTCACTGTGACAAAAACACCTGATTGTGTGACCCTCTATGCTTGGGCAAATTCTCACCAGCAAGAGGTAGTGTATGGCAAAGGACTTTCCTCATTGCTTGCTGGCAGGAAGCAGAGAGGAGACAGGAAGTAGTCTAGGATAATATAGCTGCAGGGACCTGATTCCCTAAAGCAGCACCATGCACTGGACACCTAGGCTCTATCACATGTACCTATGAAGACACTTCCTATTCAGACCATTCCATAATGAGGAGGTAAGAGAGGCCAGCATGATAGCGTAGTGATGTCAGTTTTTCCAGGACTATCTGTCAGTTCCATGCCATTTCAGTCAAAATCCTCAAAGTTGCTTTTTACTGAATTTGGAAGACTGTGCCTAAGGTTTGTGTAATAAAGATCTTAGAAAACTGAAAATGGCTGCAAAAAAAAGCAAGGAGAACAGACTTTTCCTATAGCCATGATAGATATGAACATTTATCATACCTCTGTGATCCCAGTTACTCAGAGGCTTGAGGCAGAATGAGCGTGAGTTCAAGGCTAGCCAGGGAAACAGTGACATTCTTCTTTGAAGGAAAAATACTGCCTGTGAGATGTCTCAGTGGTTAATGTGTTGGCTGAGTAACACTGGCAACCTGAGTTTGAACCCCAGAACCCACAGAACTTCCTCCTTAGAGTTCTTTGATCTACACATGTCCTATTATAGGGCACACACATGGCTGTACACACACACACACACACACACACACACACACACACTACACATGTCACAGGCCACACGTCACACACATCACACAGTCACACACACACCATTACCACCACCAATAATAATGGTAATAGTAATAATAAATTCAAACATGAAAATATACTTATTAGAAAATAACTTATGTGTTATTGGATCATGGATAAATCAAAAGACTATAGGACTTAGAAATTTCCTAGTAAGCACAACACCTGGTCACCCCAGGATCACAGCAGAAAGAGGCATCTGATGCTGTACAAGGTACCGTGTCACAGTGTTTCTTAGGTCTTATGTGTCAGTCATGTTCATTCCTGTAGCAAAATCCTGGATTCGTGCAACTTTAGTAAAAGAAAAGGTTCATTATAATCTGTAATTAAGGAGGTTTCCAATCAAGTTGGTTACTTTCTATTTTGTTGCTTTGAGCATGATGCAGCCCAATATATTATTAATGAGATGTGTAGATAGAAGGCCTGTTGCTTCATGGTACCCAGAAAGAAAGGAGGGAGACAGAAGAGGTTCAAGATCACACCCCCAGCTTCCTTCTACTGAATCCTCTGTCTGAAAACTCACATATCCAATAGCATCAAACCATCCAACAAGTGTTTAACATGTGGACTTTGCAGCTATTCCAAATCCAATTGTGCTCTCACATTCCACTATATCTTCCAAGTGCCCAGCCCCCTCCGTGTGAGATAGTCAGTCCTTGCTTTTTCTAAGAGGATGCTTGTCTAAGCTAATTTTAGCTAACTCTAGATAAATCTTAGTATACAAGCCTCACTTAATGTCAGTTCAGGTGAACTTGAGTGTTCTGTAGGATATGGGCATTCAACTTTCCTTGATGATCTCAAGATGGAGTAAGTGTAAAGGGTCCCTGGCATTCCTTGAAATTAGAAGAACCTTAACATTCTACTTGGGGTGCACCCTGCTTCCCTTTTTTATCCCCAATGTCTCTATTAAAAACTTTCCTCTCTGCTAATATTACACTGCTCCTTTTCTAACCTATTGTTATTCATTGGTTTCCAAGGTCGCTTGCCCGTTTGTATTCCAGGCCTGCCAGGGTAAGAAGCCAGTCTTCTCACCCATCATGAAAGCTCTTGGTTCTATAGGGTCAATAACATACCATTTTAATGAGCAGCAATCCGCCATTGAAGCACGAACACCTTGAGAGTTTGTGGGTGCTAAATTATTGATATGCAACATCTGGATAAATATTTATTTAGGAAACTCAAATCACAACTTGAATATGTTATTGGCTTCCGAGACTATCTTTCCATGGAATACAAATTAGGCACCGTCCCAGTAAAGGGTATGATAGTCAGTCATCACATCCTGATCACACTGTTTATGATAAACTAGAATTAGATGAGGGGGACGAGAGATGAAACGCTGATTTGATTATGATGATTTACTTTGTTTCCTCCGTCAATGAAGCAAAGTGATCCACCAGCCACAGACTGTTACAGCAATGGGTCTCCTATGCATCTCTATTCACCTCCATAATTTGGGGAGATAAAATATTTTATTGAAGAGGGGAAAATTCCTTACACTGAGTGATTTTTCCTTTACCCCATTGTGTCTGAAGAATTCTGGCAGACAGCTGTAGCCCAGAACACAGGGCCTCCCAGCTGTCTCCCAACTGCAGAATGTTAGGTAGAACCCACTTCATAACTAATGAATTTCTGCAGGCGAGGATAACCTCATAAAGTCTAATAGGATTCCATCTGAGGTGCCACGGGTGTATGTCTGGGCTATTTAACTCACAGAATCTTTGTGACTCAAGACAAACAGAAATTGTGGTTTCCATAGCATTGTAATGAAAGGGCGCAGAAGGAAGTAGACCTTACCTGTAGCGAGAGAAATGCCTCCTACCACTGTGCACATCACACAAAGATACAGAAAACATCAAATTCCTTCCACTGTACTTCTGTACACATTCATGCTGGCCAGCGGTCAGCCGGTCAGTATTTCTCTATGCTATGTTTTGCAAAACCAGTGACTACCTGGGGTTGCAGACAGCCAGCTCTAAAATGTTAAAAAAAAAAAAAGGCATTCTTCCTCCATAGACATCAAAAATAATGCAATAGCAGCTTCTACAATATTACAGACAGAAAAATTCTGGAGTTTACACATTTTTTAAACTTTTTCTGAATTTACTTTTGATAAAACTATATGAGTTCCAAAAGTTGATGGAGCCCAGTGATTGACATATGCAGAAGGCATGTGATGGTCAAATCCAACCTACATTTACCCATCTCCCTCCCACTTCCCAACCCATGTAATTGTTAATCTATATGAAAGATGATTTTTCTTGTTGTAGCTTCTACATAGAAATGTGGTACTATGTTTCTGGTTCATTTTGCTTAATGCATGCTTCCTAGTTCCAGCCACGCCTGCACAAATGACAGTAATCTGCCATGTTTTAATAGTTGAATAGTGGTCTGTGAGTGATACTTAATCGTTAGCCATTCATTCATTAGTCCTCCCGTCTATTCATCAATGGGTGCCTAGGCTGATTTGCAGCTTAGTTACAGCCAGTGATAAGAATTAATGTAAGCACATTCTTTGTATCTAAACCTTCTACTTTAGGATTGTAATATCAAAAAATATCCACTCTTACACTTCACCTTTTACTAGATAACAAGACATTTTTGGGAGCTTCTGAAACTTTATATTAGTTATAATAAAGAGAAGTTATAGAGGGGAGATCATGAATGTTTAGATGCAGAAAAGGTTGCCTTTGGAATTCTCTTGACCTTCTTAACCACATTAACTTCCTTTGAAAATAGTTCAAAGGGCAATAAAGGAAAAAGTTGCTTCTGGGTCCTAAAGGGGCTTGGGTGACATATTTATACATTGAAGCATTGAGCAAGGATTTATGCATTGTTCTTATTAGTAAACATATCAGACTTGGAAAATATCTGGACTACGATAGAGAGGAGAACAAGTGTAGAGCAGAGGGTCTTCGCCAAGATGGTTTGAGGCCCTGCACGGGGTCTCTCCTGCTGAGGGGCTTTCCCTTGATATCTTTGGTGCCAACAGAAGACTAACATCTGCTACAGCCACCTGCTGACCCAGGAGCATCTCAGCCCCAGGGAGCACCCTCAGCCTCAGGGAAGCAGTCCACCCTCTCCATCAGATGTAATTACAGTTTGCCTTCTGAAAGGCAGCTCAATGAATGCTGTATCCCTCTGCACAGAGATTGCCAATATATCACAGCCCCTAAAGGCATGCACCCTTAGGTTTACACGTCTGCCATGTTACCATAGGCTGCTGACCAGGGAGTTAGAACAGGGTCTCAGAAACAGGGACAGGTCTGAATAAAGTTACATAACTCTTATTTACGGGAAAGAAATAGCACACATAATAACAAAAGCCAAGAGGTAATGATTTGCTTCACAAACAGATTCATTATAGAATTCTAGTTAATTCCCCTCTTGAAATTTAATTCACAAGCTTTCTGGCATCTATTTTGAACGTGTCTGGCTCATCTCTACTGGTACATGAATAATTAATGTGCACGGCAGTGTCCTGACGGCTGTGCATTTCAGCAGTGTGGTCACAATGATCCACAGATATGAGTGTGCCTTCGCATGCGGCCGTTTAGAATTGTCCTGATTGGGCTTTTCAAACATTATGCTAACTAGCAGCTCTCTCAATAAAGTCAGTGCTTATAAAACTTACAGGGCTGTAAAAAACAACAGTTTGCCTTGAAGATATTGTCTATAATGTACAGCCACAGTAGACAGACAGAAAGCATTTCCCATAGTAACAAACAAAATACAGATTGTATGGCGAATCAAGCCACTGATTATTCCAAGGACTGAGGTCTATCATGTCTAGAACAATTTCTTTCCATTCAGCTTTTGGCTTCATATAGTCAACTTATTATACATGGCATGAAGTACGTGCTGTGTTTATGATAGTTTTTGGTTCTTACTTTTTAAGTGGAAGGCTTGGTTCTGATTCTGAGGAAGATGGAAAAAGCACGTCCTTCCCTCATGATATCACTGAATGCAGCTCTCAAACCTGGACAGGGTGAGTACAGCAGCTACTTCAGGCTATGGATACCTGGCAGATTGAAGCCAAATTCAGAGTTCTGCCTAACTAATTAAGGCCTTTGCCAGGTTTCTTCCACTATTAAATCCACAGTAGACCAAACATTGCCCAGGTATTAGGTGGACCTCAGTATCATTCAGAGCTGGAGGAGGAGGAGGAGGAGGCCTCTAGCTTTGGCTGGGCAAGCAAAGTCTTGTACCCAACATCTGGGGTGATCCCTTGAACAGGGAAGCAGCAGCAGCAAGAGACACAACCAACAATAAGACCCAGCAGGACCCAGAACTAGGACAATTTCAGGGCAGACCTGACTTTCTAATGAGAACAATGTAGGACCAGGAGAGTAGGATGCGTCTTCCAATCTTCATAGAACACTCTCTCCTCCATTCTCATTCATGTGCTCACACTACCACCTCCCCCATCTCCCTCCCTCCCTCCCTTCCTCCCTTTCTTCCTCCCTCAATATATATGAGCCCATTATATATGGATATGTTTAAAAAGTTGGAAAAATAAAGCTCATCTTTTGGCAAGAGATCCAAAAGGGGTTATCTTACAGAAATACTATGGAAATGATAAAGGATAAAGAAACTCAAGAAGAGGCTTTTATAATGATGTATGAATTCCTGAACAAATGTCTACTCACCCCAGACAGTGTGTTAGCAACAAACCAAAATAAAGATACGACCTAAGTCAAACTTAGTGAGCCAATGAGTTTATTAGGGTGACTTACAGGACTTGGGGGGGGCTTGCTTATAGGAGAAAAATCAACTCAAACGTAGAAACAGAAAGCCTTTACTAGATAACAAGCATGCACGGTGATGGTTCATAAGGGAGAAGGAGAGTGCCTAGTGCAACCTGTCAGTTTCAGGAATTTCCTGAAAACTCTGAGCTGTTTACTTCCTGATTTTTAAGGAGGCTCAGAATGTCCTGAGTCTTAAAGAGACTCCATGCAGCACAGAGTGTCCCAATTTGGAGGAAATTGCTCTAACAACTGCCACTCATAGAAGTTGGCTGTATGTTCTCAACTAAATCTAAACGATTCTTTTCCCTGACAGAATTCTGTCTTATGACAAGGACTTAAGAAAGTCCAAGGTACAATGCATCCTTACCCAGCACACAGAAGATTTAAAAAAAGGTCTTAGCACAAGGGAGAAGACAATCAAAAGATGGCAGGGATGTCAGGATTACCTACTGGAGAATCGTAAATAAAGTGGGAAGAGGGGGAGATAATGAAGAAATGTCCAGTTTGATTAAAGAATCTACTGATCCAAAAAATCTCTGTCAATTTCAAATTGGAAGAACCCAAATAAATTCACACCCAGGCAAATCATAACCAATAAATAAATAAATAAATAAATAAATAAATAAATAAATAAATAAGAAAAAAAAAGAAAATATTTTGAAAGGACATTACTATACTACTATAGGGGAACCACAGTTTGGAAACTTCTTTTTTTTTCATCAGAAATACAAAAGACAGAAACGTGATTTTTTTAAGTGCTGGAGAAGTAGAAATCTACATTTCTATATTCAGTAAAAATTATTCCTCAGCAAAGACAGCCATGTTGAGATTAAGAAAAGGTAAGAATGCATTATTAAGAAAAACTGTGACAGCATTAGGCCAGCAGATCTGACCTAAATGGATTACTAAAAGAAGATAAGCCATAAAGCAGATGGTGCCAGAAAGAAAATTGGAATATGGGAAAGCAAATGAGATTAAGAAAATCTGGTCAGGGCTGGTATTAGTCTGTCTTTTGCCTCCTCCTAGTCTTTAAAATGCAGCTGATAGTCACTAAGAAAGCATCATGTGCTATAATGCACTAACAATGGGCATTGTTACATCATAGGCACAATATCTAATGCAGCTAAGAGCAAAGCAGGAGAGTTGAGATGACAAAGTATCCTGTGACAGTGTTGCTACCCTGTGAAAGTGATACCAAATTCATTCAAAGTAAAGATAAGTCTGCCTTTTATCAACCCCTTTAGCATCCAGAAGAGGCAACAGATTTGTTGATCTATAGCGTGATGTATTAAAATTCACAGTCCATAGTTAAAATGGAATGCTAATGATGATGGCCAAGTATCACTGTCAACTTGATTTAAAATCATGTAGCAGTACACCTCTGAGTATGTCTGCTTCCAGAGAGGTATTGCTGAGATGAGAGATCTGAATTTGACAGCTTTATTCTTAGGGGAGGGGTCCTGAACTGAGCTAAAGTAAAGGAGTTAAGGAATGAGATTTTCCTCTTCTGCAATGCAGCACAAAGGTTCACTTCATTTCCCACCTGCCCCCATGCTTTCCCCATCATGACGGGCTGCACCATGACACCATGAACTGTTTTCATTATGATGGCTACACCCTCATGCCATGAGCCAAAGCAAAACTCTAAAGTTACTTTGCTGAGCTATATTTTCACAGCACTGAAGGGAAGTAAATATTAAACATTGATTTAACTAATCACAAAGGCAAGAAACATAATAAAAGGAATGAAGAAACAGACGGAAGGGACAATGAGAATTTAAAAACTTTAAGTATCAATCAAAAATTACCAATAATCATACTAACAGTCTAAATATACCAAATAAAAGACAAAAATTGGCTACTTAAAATGCGAAAGGTAGCTCAAATCTACACTATCTATTCGAAACTCCTCCGAAATATCAGGATTTAAATTCATTAAAAATCAATTTGGATTTTGAAGGGTACACCATGGAATCAGTTACGAAAAGAAAGTGGTGTGGCTGCACTAATTTAAGCAAAAAGTTCAGAGCAAAGGATATTATCAAAGATAAAGTAGAATATTCCAGGGTTCAGTGGTCCATGAGTCAAAAATACATGGCTACCCTAAGTGCACATGCAGTTAAGAATAAAGAACAAACATTCACGAAACAGAAACCAGAAGAACAGGGATGCAGAGAAGACAAGTCCATTCTTAGTGTGGATCCCCTTCTCGAAACACAGAGTTACTAGAGAGAAAAACCAGCAAAGATGTAGAAGACTGGACCTACGTTGCAAACTAATGCACAGAACGTCCCACCAACAGAAGCCTGTATCTGTTGTTCACAAACACTTTCATTAATCATGTGTTAATAAAGACCACATCCTTGGTCACAAACAAGCTTAAAATTGAAAAGAATGAAGTACATAATCTTTCATCAGCATAATTAGGCTAGAAATCAGGAAACAGAAAGGTAAGAGCAACTTGATGAAGGAAATACTTGAAAATCATCCTACTTATGAAAACACGTGACTCATGAAGCAATCATAAGGCCACTGCAAAAAAAAAATAGGCTTTAAACTGAAATTAAGAAATAAGGAACCATGTTTGTAATGTGTGAAAAGTAATATACAGCATTAAAGGTTATATTAGGAAAAGAATTCTTTGGATCAATAATCGGCTTCCATCTTTCGAAGCCAGGGAAAAACAAAGAAAATACACTCAAAGCAAAAATCAATGAGCAGGAGAACAAAAGAATGTTAGGTAAAGTAATGAAGCCAAAAGCTTATCCTCGGGAAATATCAATAGCATTGACAAGCTCCTAGGAACACTGGGAAAGACCTAAATTACCCGTGTTCGAAACGAGTAAACTATCTAAGTTATCTATCACAATAATTTACTTCTGCTGTTATGATAAATAACCATAAAATGGAGAACCGTCAAGCTGCACAATGAATTTAAATCAAGGGATACACATATCAATTCTTTCTCATTCCTAATAATTTTCTGTCCATCCAGCCAATAAATAACCATTCGATCCCTTTCTCTGAGTTTTTCAAGCAATTTATTCTCTCAATTCTTCAAGCATTTCTCCCCTCTGTTTGCACATTTGTGTCCATGTCACTGGTTCTAAACTGGTCCATGCTACTTGGTTCTAAACTCCTAAGAGGACACTACAGCTTATATCCGTTTTGTAGATCTCTTTCTTTCACTGTGTGTGACGCCCAGTCCCTTGCCAGTTTAGAGTGTGACAAAATGCTATCCACTTAGAAGACATTTGCAGGCTTGAATAAACAAATCTTCACTTGTAAGATCCAAAGAAAGAGAAAGCTTTGGAGACCAATAAAGCCAGGACCCCTCCTGGCTCTATATCTGTTAAATGGGCAAATCCATTTACTTCTTTTGTTTTTTTAAATTGGTTATTTTATTTATTTACAGTTTAAGTGTTATCCCCCTTCCTGATTTTCCCTCTGCCACCCCCCATTCCATCCCTGCTTCTGTGAGAGTACTCCCCTACCCACCCATCTACTCACACCTAACCACCCTAGCATTTCCCTACGCTGGGACATCAAGCCTTCACAGGACCAAGAACCTCTCCCATTTACTTCTCTAACTCTCAGTTGCATCTTGAGAGGACATCACGATTCATAAAATTCTTAGGCAAATGGATGAAACCTGAAAATATCCTAAGTGAGGTAACCTAATCACAAAAGAACATGCATGGTATGCACTCCATAATAAGTGGATATTAGCCCAAAAGCTCAGACTGCCCAAGATACAATTCACAAACCACCACGTGAAGCTCAAGAAGAAGAAAGATACTTCAGTTCTTCTCTTAGAAGAGGGAACAAAATACTCACAGGAGGAAATATGGAGACAACAGAGACTGCCCTACTTGGAGCAGAGACTGAAGGAAAGGCCATACAGAGACTGCCCTACCTGGAGGATCCATCCCATATAGAGACACCAAACCCAGACAATATTGTGGATGGCAAGAAATGCATGCTAACAGGAGCCTGATATAGCTGTCTCCTGAGAGGCTTTGCCAGAACTTGACAAATACAGAGGCAGATGCTTGCAGCCAATCATTGAACTGAGAACAGGGTCCTCAATGGAGGATTTAGGACTCAAGAACAACATCCATCAACCAGACCGCCCAGAGCTCCCAGAGACTAAATCACCATCCCAAGAGAACACAGAGATGGATCTATGGCTCCAGCAGAGGATGGTCTTGTCAGGCATCAGTGGGAGGAAAGGCCCTTGGTCCTGTCAAGGCTTGATGCCCCAGTGTAGGGAAATGTCAAGGCAAAGAGGTGGGAGGGAGTGGGTGTGTGGGTGGTTGGATGAGGGAGCACCCTCATAGAAGCAGGGGTAGGGATGGGATAGCAGGTTTCTGGAGGAGAAACCAGGAAAGGGGATAACATTTAAAATGTAGTTAAAAAAAACAATAAAAGAAAAAATAGAAAAAAAATTAAAGTCTAAACAAAGCAGTACCTTACTCTATGACTGTGATGGAGTGGGTGTGTACTTCATTGGGTTCCATCACCTATGACATATTTTTATGAAAAAGCATAGAATTATGTCTAATATGGGTGGTTCCCCAACTGTGTCCAACCAAGATCTGGGAAGATGAACCACTAAGCTGTTACTGGTAAACCATGGAATCTATGCCTTCTTTTGTGTCCTCAGTAAAAATGTCTATTTCTCTGTGTTATAATGAACATGTAGAATTCTATAATACAAGTATTTCAGTTACACATATAGACATCTGTCTTAGTCAGGGTTTCTATTCCTACATAAATATGACCAAGAAGCAAGTTGAGAGGAAAAGGGTTTATTCAGCTTACACTTCCACATTGCTGCTCATCACCGAAGGAAGTCAGGACAGGAACTCAAGTAGGAGCTGATGCAGAGGCCATGGAGGGGTGTTACTTGCTGGTTTGATTCCCCTGGCTTGCTCAGCTTGCTTTCTCACAGAACCCAGGACTACCAGCCCAGGGATGGTACCACCCACAATGGACTGGGCCGGCCCACCCTTGATCACTAATTGAGATAATGCCTTACAGCTGGATCTCATAGAGGTATTTCCTCAAGGAAGGCTCCTTTCTCTGTGATAACTCCAGCTTGTATCAAGTTGACACACAAAACCAGGCAGTACAACATCTTGAAGTTATGTATAAAAATGTTTCCTGTATGTAATGAATGCATACATGAGATCGGAGAAAATGGTTCAGCAGTGGACTCTGCATCAGACATACGAAGATGTATCATAGCAGTAAGATTAGGTTGCCTTGATAGAGCAGGATAAAAATCCTGAAATATCTACAGTAGTGGTTTTCAGCTAATGAGACTTTTGTCCCTAGAGTGGATACTTTAAAATGTCTTTTAAAAATATTTATGAAAAGGGGTATCACTGACACCTCTTTGAAATCTTTGGGTTGAGCCCCTTCAGGTTGAAGTTGGACATGCTACTAAGTGTCCTCTATTGCACAGGCTGGTATTTCGCAACCAGGAATGATTGGTTCAAAATGTCAATAATGGCAAGACTGAGAAAACCTAGCCTGTGAAAGGACATGTCCAGGGTTCTAAGTTGCTTTATGATATGGATGCATTTTGAAAAAACTCCTTTAAGCCTTTCATGTAGAAAGTTTAGCATATGTATAAAGAATATCTAGCAATAGTTGTTTACACTGGACTGAAACATTCTTTTCATGGGGCCTTAAAATGTTTTATTAAATTATAGACTCATTACAAGATAAGAACCATACATGCTATGTTGGTGTAAATTTACTTATAGGGAATACCTAACAGGAGTCCCTTCCATTTGACCAAAATGTCTCTCTTGGGAGTTGCTGAAAAGTGTGGCTATCATAGGTTATATTGAAAAACCGTCTTTTGTTGGCATAAAGGGATGACCAGGTACAACTATTACACTTGTCAGATAAATAAAAAGAAGTGCAGGAACCCATTTCATCAGTCCACAAGTCATAATACCTTAAAATTTGCAAAAGAGAACAAACACTGAGCCATCCACTGCCCAGCAAGGACACTAGGTCTCCCAGGGTGCGTTATTGTAGAAAATGCTTAATGAAAAAATCATGATTCCTTTTTTTAGTAAAAGAACAAATCAAAAGAGAAACACAGAGTTTTAATGCTAGATTTTATGAGCAGCAACAAAAAACCTTATGTTTGCAAAAGTCATCTTCCAGGGGAAAAAGAACACATCTATCCATGGTGAAGTACATGTGGGCCTACATGTAATTATTTATCTCTCTCTGCAGGATCATTTGTGTTTTTATTGTTGTTGGTTTTTTGAGACAGAGTTTCTCTGTGTAGCCCTGGTTGTCTTTGAACTTTCTTGGCAGACCTGGCTGGTCTCCAACTCGAAGATCTACTTGCCTCCACCTCCATAGTGCTAAGACTAAGAGCGGGCACCACCACACCCAGCCCTCTCCAATATAGTTTTCATTTTAATTAACTGTTGTTCCTGTGAGTTATAGGTATTGCTAGAGCAACTTATGTCTCTGCCATTCTACTCCAGCTTAAAATCAGAATACTTCCTGTCATTTGCTATCTGGGCAAGTACCTCAGTTAGTAACTGAGGTCTTCGAGGAGATGGTTCACTCCACACATCCATAGATGGAAACCCACTGCAGCAACAGTTGGGATAGTGACTTCCTACACTTTAGGAAAAGAGATCCCATCGGTAAGGTGGAATAAAGATCAGAACTAAGAAAACAGAAAAGTAAGAGTGTTGATAATTAAATTTCATGATGAAAACGAGTAAAAATGACTTGAATAGGTTTATTAAGAGAAAACGGTGTCTCGTGAAATGTCTCATTGCTGTTTGGGGAGGAAGACAAAAATATTAAAATCAAGACTTTCTAATTATTGGCAGGCTTTCCATATTGGGTTCATACATTTCTAAAAATCCATTAAATCAAAGAAAAATGTTATCTTCATTTTTTTTTCTTGTAGCCTAAATATTTAAGAGAGAGCTCACACAGAACTGAAAAGGCCCCAAATTTATGCATCTCTGGATAGAGGGGGAAAAATAGTTCTCATGGGAAAGAAGCTTATCCTGAAACGATTTTTCCAAAGCCAGTAAAATCTTTTCTGCTTTTCAGATTATGCCATTAGGCATACCAACCCCCAGGGGTCTCAATTAATCAGTGGTTTGATTTAAAGACCATGCAAGTTATTTCTTTTCCTGCACAGCACTCTGTGTTACAAATAACAGTTTCAAACCAGTATCCATTTGTAAAAAAAAAAATGTATCAAATGTATCCATTTCTTAAATGGTGTGCAAGCCTTTTAAGTGTTTTTGCATTAATAAACACCAGTCTTCATTATGTCTATTCAGCAAAACCTAAATCAGAGATTTTATAGCATTTAAGTTAGCGTAAAGCACACGTTCTCAATAGATAATATTTATGAAATTCTCCTGGGAGTGACTTCCAAAACTACATTTTCCCAGGACTTAATCTAGACATTCATATATAGTAGGTAAAATACGGATGCAGCAAATCTGTTTCTATCATCTCTCCTCACAGGAAAATCCTGGAACAAATGGTCCTGGGAATGCACAAGTCTAAATAAACCACATCAAAAATCATTTTATTTTGGCATTCGACTGATCTAGTTAATTATCAAATTATGATATGTAATTAAGCAGTGATTTCATAAGCTGTAACTTCTTTACAATTAAATCGACTGACCATGAGGTATTATCTTAAATTACTGAGCCAACTGTATCGAGGACTATTGAAAATGAAATATGAAGGTTCGTTTCTGTTTGGTTAAAGTATTTGAATAGAGTAAGAAGAGCAGTGAGCTCTCAGAAGTCTGAAAAAGCCAAATTTATAAAGCACTGCCTGTGTGAAAATGCGGATCATAAAATGATGATGTCACTGGAATCTGCCCCATTGGTTCCCATGGGATTAGATGAGTCAAGAATAGGAGTTGGTGCTTAGCCATGAATAACTACCACATGGCCATTCTTTATCACAATATGCTCGAAGCATATGGGCTAATATATGATGAGTGTTAAAGGTTGAATCTAAAATGTCCCCCATGAGTTTATGCTTTCAATGATCAATCCCCAGCTTGTGTCACCAATTTGAAGGCTGTGGGACCTTCAGGAGTTAGAATTTACTAGAGGTGAGTCTTGAAAGATAAACCCATTTCTGTTTCTTGCCTCTTTACAGTTTCTTGCCTATCATAATGTAAGGAACTAGAGTTATGCTCTTGGAGCCACAGACAGCCTCTCCTTCCACCATGCTATCTCTGCCTTGATGGACTAAATCTTTCTTAAACTGTAAGACACAACACTTTTCTTTTCTTTTCTTTTTTTTTTTGGTTCTTTTTTTTCGGAGCTGGGGACCGAACCCAGGGCCTTGCGCTTCCTAGGCAAGCGCTCTACCACTGAGTTAAATCCACAACCCCCAAACTTTACTTTTCTTTTCTTTTCTCTTCTCTTCTCTTCTTTTCTTTTCTTTTCTTTTCTTTTCTTTTCTTCTCTTCTCTTTTCTTTTCTTTTCCTTTCTTTTCTTTTCTCTTTTCTTTTCTTTCCTTTCTTTCTTTCTTTCTTCCTTTCTTTCTTTCTAGATGTCACATAATTTAAGTAGCATATCTACTGAGTAAGGCAAGAATTAGTCCTAAATTAGCTAATTCACAAGGCTACTTCTGTTCACAGTGTCTTGATGCCACAGAGCTGATATTTCCACTGGATTCTGTGTGCCCTTTATGGAAACTTATATTGGTTTTGCCTTTTGTTTCTTACAAATTAATATAAACCATCTTTAACCTTATTATATAGTAATGTTATTTCATTATGAACACAATTCTAGGTATTTGTATTGATACTAAATAATATTAAATACACATATTAATAACTATCTTGTTAATCACAAGATTGAAACCATTCCATAATGAACCTGTTCATATGTGCTGTCATTGATGAACTCTGCCATCTTGCACATAAATCTTTGAGTTGTTTATTAGCATTTTTCTGTGAAGCAAGGATAAGTGTGGTGGGTGGGAGCTTAAGAGCAGAGGACAGGATGAAATGATAAAGTGGGCCAGGTGAAGGCTTTGAAGAATACCAATGTGCGTGTGGGAAGTAAATCCTAAGATTCTGGACACGAAACTCACATAGGAAAGAACTGAATCTGGAAAAGGTGGTTTCTCAAAAACAGCTAAGCCATTTTGTGAAGGTAACAGAACAAAGGAGTTTAATATTGGTAAATGTATTTGCCTAACTAAAATCTAAACATAGACTGTGATAGATAGTGGCTCCATTTTACCATTTAATGTGCTCTGTTTTGTACTGATCCAAGGAGGTCTGAACGTACACCACCCATCAGGTATAGGCACCAGGCCTCACTAGCCAATAAAGAGAGGTAAATTAAGAGTGGAAACCAAAAAAAGGAAATTTATTCAATGAGGCTATACTGGGGAAAAGGACAAAATGATCCAGCAGACCCTTAAGTCCATCTTCAGGGTCCTGATGCAGGATTAAAGTGTAACTGTAGGGAGGGCCAGGTTAGGCGTCTGAGCTTGGTCAGTCAGCATGTAGTCCCCCCAGCCACTGACCCATCTCTCCTCCGTTTCAGTCTCATCCTTTAGTGGTTTAACAAGTTGTTAGAATTGCATGAAATCTCTTGCAAGGAGACAAGTTCCCCTGCTGGCTGGTGCCTTCCTCCCAGCATGAGATTCCTGGAGAAATTTCCACTTCTTTGGAATATATTGTTTCAACAATCTGATAAACAATTGAGAGACCCAAGTGTCTCCTTAAAATACCTTTTTCCCAAATTGGTTACAAAATCAACTTTAAGGTTTTGTAAGAGTAAAAAATTGCAGTATTTTTATATAAAATACCTTTGTCTAATTAAAATGTAAACCAGACCGTGATACATAGTTGAGAGATTGTATCATTCCATGTTTCTGGGCATGAACATGCCCATAGTTATATGAATATTTAAGTTATACAAATATTTACATGTCACTTCATGTTCAAATAATTTTTCTTAACCGGTATATATCAAACATATTTTATTATGAAATTGCTTTTTAAAAATATATAGGTCGGTATAAAATGTTATATATCATTGAATAATTTAAGGTAGATGACTTGCCTCCTAACATTATCTTCAGTCTGTGTGCTCCCTCTGTCACCAGAAAGCATTGGAACGGATCCTCATCAACAGTGTCAAAAGTTTATAAAAATGTAGCTTTGTAAATTGAAAAGAGATTTATAAACATAGCATCCCCCTGATAGTCACTCAGGCAGTAAATCCCCGTAAACTTGGGATTTATAAATGTTTCTGTTACCCTTGGGATTTCAGGGTTTGATTTATGAGTCAGTATACCAAAATCTATAATTTGATCAGGCACAAATCTTACTCTACAATTTCTGCTTTAACATGTAATTCATAAATCCTTCTCAGCATATTTTTAGTCTTCTGGATGACCAGCCTTTAGCAGTGGGTCCCATACCTCTTTATTTGAAGGGTTGGGTGAAGAAAACTGATTATCTGCATGCAATTCCAATGGTAAATAAAAATACCCAATAGAGGTAGGTATGGTGACTTGGGCTTGTCATCCCAGCACTCAAAAAGGCAAGTCAGAGGGTTGTCATAATGGACTAGATAAAGAGTTCTGTGGATTAGCTTCAGCTGTAGTGTAAGCTCTTTTCTCACCAAAAGAAGACAAAACAAAACAATACAACAATACAAATAAAGCAGCAGAATAGAACTTTCTTTGTGTTCTGGTAGGTTAGAAAAAGTGACCTACAAACCCATTGATAAGGCCAATATTTCAAATTATGTCAAATTATTTTCAGGTTTAAATTGCTATTAAACTTTGTCCTAATTGAATCTTCTAGTCAGTCAGCGCTTGGGGGTCAGAACACATCTGTTGTTTCCTATCATTCAATGAATGTCCTTTATTTTTGGGAAACTGAGTTTTAATAGAGCACCATGATGTGCTAGAATACGTGATCATTCCACTACCTTCCTAACTTGAGGTGTATGTGACTATTTGACCAAGTCTCAATCAATGGCTTATGAATATTGATCATGTGTAATCAATCCCTATTCTGTTCAGAGTGCAAAGTTAGCTCAGGTCCAGGGCAACAAAGGGAAGACTATGAGCCTCCAATGTAGGATGAGAGTTCCTTTAAGTCTAGAATGGTTATGCCTGGATGAGTAAGTGGGGGTGGGGGTGAAGGAAGGGAGGGAGGGAGGGAGGGAAGAAGCAGATTATTTGGGTGCAAGTCTTTGTGAGCATAGCATGAATGTGTGTTATGAACAGAAGTCAACCTTGATTATCATTCTGTAGGTACTTGCTTTGTGAGACAGGGTCTCTCAGTGACCTGGATTTTGCCAACTACAAACGCTAGCTGACTGGCCAGCATGCCCCAGAGAACCTTTTTTTTCCCCATCTTTATTAGCTTGAGTATTTCTTATTTACATTTCGATTGTTATTCCCCTTCCTGGTTTCCTGGCCTTTTATCCCACCTTCTGAGCACTGACTTCACAGGCCACTCCAGGATTCTGAGCTTTTTAGTTGAATCTTGAAGACCAAAATCAGGACCTCACCCTGCATGGCAGGCACTCTACTAAGCCCACAACTTCTAAATTTCAAAGCAAACTTTAAATTTCTTTCACAGCAAAGGAGCATTGTATTTGACTTTTTAATAAATTAGTTGAATATGCTATTCCTTATTCTGCTACTCATTAGTTAAGTAACTCAAACTTTGCCTTTTTTGTTTCATGCTAAATTGTTTTCTTTTTAAATTTCTTATTTTAAAATTTAAGTTTAAATATTAAACTATAAGAAGAAAAGTAAACATCGTATGTATTATGTATTAGTTTGTTTCTTAACATGGTAATACAGGAAACTGTCTTCAGTGCTTCAGTGCTGCTGTATTATAAAACTGCATTGTTCAGGCTGGTTTTGTGTGTCAACTTGATACAAGCTGGAGTTATCACAGAGAAAGGAGCCTTCCTTGAGGAAATACCTCTATGAGATCCAGCTGTAAGGTACTATCTTAATTAGTGATCAAGGGTGGGCCGGCCCAGTCCATTGTGGGTGGTGCTATCCCTGGGCTGTTAGTCCTGGGTTCTATAAGAAAGTAAGCTGAGCAAGCCAGGGGAAGCAAGCCAGTAAGGAGCACCCCTTCATGGCCTCTGCATCAACTCCTGCTTCCTGACCTGCTTGAGTTCCAGTCCTGACTTCCTTTGGTGATGAACAACAATGTGGAAGTGTGAGCTGAATAAACCCTTTCCTCCCCAACTTGCTTCTTGGTCATGATGTTTTATACAGGAATAGAAACCCTGAGTAAGACACATGTTTTTTAGTTATAGTGGGTCCAACAACCTTATTCATGCTACTATGTACTTTGATAAATGATTTTGCACATTGGCACATTGATTAAGATTCTCTATGCAGCATATATATATGTATATGTATATATATATATATATAATGGGTTTTTTTTTTTATTAACTTGAGTATTTCTTATATACATTTCAAGTGTTATTCCCTTTCCCGGTTTCCGGGCAAAACCCCCCTCCCCCCTCCCCTTCCTTATGGGTGTTCCCCTCCCAACCCTCCCCCCATTGCCGCCCTCCCCCCATAGACTAGTTCACTGGGGGTTCAGTCTTAGCAGGACCCAGGGCTTCCCCTTCCACTGGTGCTCTTACTAGGATATTCATTGCTACCTATGGGGTCAGAGTCCAGGGTCAGTCCATGTATAGTCTTTAGGTAGTGGCTTAGTCCCTGGAAGCTCTGGTTGCTTGGCATTGTTGTACTTTTGGGGTCTCGAGCCCCTTCAAGCTCTTCCAGTTCTTTCTCTGATTCCTTCAACGGAGGACCTATTCTCAGTTCAGTGGTTTGCTGCTGGCATTCGCCTCTGTATTTGCTGTATTCTGGCTGTGTCTCTCAGGAGCGATCTACATCCGGCTCCTGTCGGTCTGCACTTCTTTGCTTCATCCATCTTGTCTAATTGGGTGGCTGTATATGTATGGGCCACATGTGGGGCAGGCTCTGATTGGGTGTTCCTTCAGTCTCTGTTTTAATTTTTGCCTCTCCCTTCCCTGCCAAGGGTATTCTTTTTCCTCATTTAAAGGAGGAGTGAAGCATTCACATTTTGATCATCCGTCTTGAGTTTCGTTTGTTCTAGGGATCTAGGGTAATTCAAGCATTTGGGCTAATAGCCACTTATCAATGAGTGCATACCATGTATGTCTTTCTGTGATTGGGTTAGCTCACTCAGGATGATATTTTCCAGGTCCAACCATTTGCCTACGAATTTCATAAACTCGTTGTTTTTGATAGCTGAGTAATATTCCATTGTGTAGATGTACCACATTTTCTGTATCCATTCCTCTGTTGAAGGGCATCTGGGTTCTTTCCAGTTTCTGGCTATTATAAATAAGGCTGCGATGAACATAGTGGAGCACGTGTCTCTTTTATATGTTGAGGCATATTTTGGGTATATGCCCAAGAGAGGTATAGCTGGATCCTCAGGCAGTTCAATGTCCAATTTTCTGAGGAACCTCCAGACTGATTTCCAGAATGGTTTTACCAGTCTGCAATCCCACCAACAATGGAGGAGTGTTCCTCTTTCTCCACATCCTCACCAGCATCTGCTGTCACCTGAGTTTTTGATCTTAGCCATTCTCACTGGTGTGAGGTGAAATCTCAGGGTTCTTTTGATTTGCATTTCCCTTATGACTAAAGATGTTGAACATTTCTTTAGGTGTTTCTCAGCCATTCGGCATTCCTCAGCTGTGAATTCTTTGTTTAGCTCTGAACCCCATTTTTTAATAGGGTTATTTGTTTCCCTGCGGTCTAACTTCTTGAGTTCTTTGTATATTTTGGATATAAGGCCTCTATCTGTTGTAGGATTGGTAAAGATCTTTTCCCAATCTGTTGGTTGCCGTTTTGTCCTAACCACCGTGTCCTTTGCCTTACAGAAGCTTTGCAGTTTTATGAGATCCCATTTGTCGATTCTTGATCTTAGAGCATAAGCCATTGGTGTTTTGTTCAGGAAATTTTTTCCAGTGCCCATGTGTTCCAGATGCTTCCCTAGTTTTTCTTCTATTAGTTTGAGTGTGTCTGGTTTGATGTGGAGGTCCTTGATCCACTTGGAATTAAGCTTTGTACAGGGTGATAAGCATGGATCGATCTGCATTCTTCTACATGTTGCCCTCCAGTTGAACCAGCACCATTTGCTGAAAATGCTATCTTTTTTCCATTGGTTGGTTTTGGCTCCTTTGTCAAAAATCAAGTGACCATAGGTGTGTGGGTTCATTTCTGGGTCTTCAATTCTATTCCATTGGTCTATCTGTCTGTCTCTGTACCAATACCATGCAGTTTTTATCACTATTGCTCTGTAATACTGCTTGAGTTCAGGGATAGTGATTCCCCCTGAAGTCCTTTTATTGTTGAGGATAGCTTTAGCTATCCTGGGTTTTTTGTTATTCCAGATGAATTTGCAAATTGTTCTGTCTAACTCTTTGAAGAATTGGATTGGTATTTTGATGGGGATTGCATTGAATCTGTAGATTGCTTTTGGTAAAATGGCCATTTTTACTAAATTAATCCTGCCAATCCATGAGCATGGGAGATCTTTCCATCTTCTGAGGTCTTCTTCAATTTCTTTCCTCAGTGTCTTGAAGTTCTTATTGTACAGATCTTTTACTTGCTTGGTTAAAGTCACACCGAGGTACTTTATATTATTTGGGTCTATTATGAAGGGTGTCGTTTCCCTAATTTCATTCTCGGCTTGTTTCTCTTTTGTATAGAGGAAGGCAACTGATTTATTTGAGTTAATTTTATACCCAGCCACTTTGCTGAAGTTGTTTATCAGCTTTAGTAGTTCTCTGGTGGAACTTTTGGGATCACTTAAATATACTATCATGTCATCTGCAAATAGTGATATTTTGACTTCTTCTTTTCCGATCTGTATCCCCTTGATCTCCTTTTGTTGTCTGATTGCTCTGGCTAGAACTTCAAGAACTATATTGAATAAGTAGGGAGAGAGTGGGCAGCCTTGTCTAGTCCCTGATTTTAGTGGGATTGCTTCAAGTTTCTCTCCATTTAGTTTAATGTTAGCAACTGGTTTGCTGTATATGGCTTTTACTATGTTTAGGTATGGGCCTTGAATTCCTATTCTTTCCAGGACTTTTATCATGAAGGGGTGTTGAATTTTGTCAAATGCTTTCTCAGCATCTAATGAAATGATCATGTGGTTTTGTTCTTTCAGTTTGTTTATATGATGGATCACGTTGATGGTTTTCCGTATATTAAACCATCCCTGCATGCCTGGGATGAAGCCTACTTGATCATGGTGGATGATTGTTTTGATGTGCTCTTGGATTCGGTTTGCCAGAATTTTATTGAGTATTTTTGCGTCGATATTCATAAGGGAAATTGGTCTGAAGTTCTCTTTCTTTGTTGTGTCTTTGTGTGGTTTAGGTATAAGAGTAATTGTGGCTTCGTAGAAGGAATTCGGTAGTGCTCTATCTGTTTCAATTTTGTGGAATAGTTTGGATAATATTGGTATGAGGTCTTCTATGAAGGTTTGATAGAATTCTGCACTAAACCCGTCTGGACCTGGGCTCTTTTTGGTTGGGAGACCTTTAATGACTGCTTCTATTTCCTTACGAGTCATGGGGTTGTTTAACTGGTTTATCTGTTCCTGATTTAACTTTGATACCTGGTATCTGTCTAGGAAATTGTCCATTTCCTGAAGATTTTCAAATTTTGTTGAATATAGGTTTTTATAGTAAGATCTGATGATTTTTTGAATTTCCTCTGAACCTGTAGTTATGTCTCCCTTTTCATTTCTAATTTTGTTAATTTGGACGCACTCTCTGTGTCCTCTCGTTAGTCTGGCTAAGGGTTTATCTATCTTGTTGATTTTCTCAAAGAACCAACTTTTGGTTCTGTTGATTCTTTCTATGGTCCTTTTTGTTTCTACTTGGTTGATTTCAGCTGTGAGTTTGATTATTTCCTGCCTTCTACTCCTCCTGGGTGTATTTGCTTCTTTTTGTTCTAGAGCTTTTAGGTGTGCTGTCAAGCTGCTGACATATGCTCTTTCCTGTTTCTTTCTGCAGGCACTCAGCGCTATGAGGTTTCCTCTTAGCACAGCTTTCATTGTGTCCCATAAGTTTGGGTATGTTGTATCTTCATTTTCATTAAATTCTAAAAAGTTTTTAATTTCTTTCTTTATTTCTTCCTTGACCAGGTTATCATTGAGTAGAGCATTGTTCAATTTCCACGTATATGTGGGCATTCTTCCCTTATTGTTATTGAAGACCAGTTTTAGGCCGTGGTGGTCCGATAGCACGCATGGGATTATCTCTACCTTTCTGTACCTGTTGAGGCCCGTTTTTTGACCAATTATATGGTCAATTTTGGAGAAAGTACCATGAGGAGCTGAGAAGAAGGTATATCCTTTTGCTTTAGGATACAATGTTCTATAAATATCCGTTAAGTCCATTTGGCTCATGACTTCTCTTAGTCTGTCGACATCACTGTTTAATTTCTGTTTCCATGATCTGTCCATTGATGAGAGTGGGGTGTTGAAGTCTCCCACTATTATTGTGTGAGGTGCAATGTGTGTTTTGAGCTTTAGTAAGGTTTCTTTTACGTATGTAGGTGCCCTTGTATTTGGGGCATAGATATTTAGGATTGAGAGTTCATCTTGGTGGATTTTTCCTTTGATGAATATGAAGTGTCCTTCCTTATCTTTTTTGATGACTTTTAGTTGGAAATTGATTTTATTTGATATTAGAATGGCTACTCCAGCTTGCTTCTTCTGACCATTTGCTTGGAAAGTTGTTTTCCAGCCTTTCACTCTGAGGTAGTGTCTGTCTTTGTCTCTGAGGTGTGTTTCCTGTAGGCAGCAGAATGCAGGGTCCTCATTGTGTATCCAGTTTGTTAATCTATGTCTTTTTATTGGGGAGTTGAGACCATTGATATTGAGAGATATTAAGGAATAGTGATTATTGCTTCCCTTTATATTCATATTTGGATGTGAGGTTATGTTTGTGTGCTTTCATTCTCTTTGTTTTGTTGCCAAGACGATTAGTTTCTTGCTTCTTCTAGGGTATAGCTTGCCTCCTTCTGTTGGGCTTTACCATTTATTATCCTTTGTAGTGCTGGATTTGTAGAAAGATATTGTGTAAATTTGGTTTTGTCATGGAATATCTTGGTTTCTCCATCAATGTTAATTGAGAGTTTTGCTGGATACAGTAACCTGGGCTGGCATTTGTGTTCTCTTAGGGTCTGTATGACATCAGTCCAGGATCTTCTGGCCTTCATAGTTTCTGGCGAGAAGTCTGGTGTGATTCTGATAGGTCTGCCTTTATATGTTACTTGATCTTTTTCCCTTACTGCTTTTAATATTCTTTCTTTATTTTGTGCGTTTGGTGTTTTGACAATTATGTGACGGGAGGTGTTTCTTTTCTGGTCCAATCTATTTGGAGTTCTGTAGGCTTCTTGTATGTCTATGGGTATCTCTTTTTTTAGGTTAGGGAAGTTTTCTTCTATGATTTTGTTGAAGATATTTACTGGTCCTTTGAGCTGGGAGTCTTCACTCTCTTCTATACCTATTATCCTTAGGTTTGATCTTCTCATTGAGTCCTGGATTTCCTGTATGTTTTGGACCAGTAGCTTTTTCCGCTTTACATTATCTTTGACAGTTGAGTCAATGATTTCTATGGAATCTTCTGCTCCTGAGATTCTCTCTTCCATCTCTTGAATTCTGTTGGTGAGGCTTGTATCTACAGCTCCTTGTGTCTTCTTTTGGTTTTCTATATCCAGGGTTGTTTCCATGTGTTCTTTCTTGATTGCTTCTATTTCCATTTTTAATTCCTTCAACTGTTTGATTGTGTTTTCCTGGAATTCTTTCAGGGATTTTTGCGATTCCTCTCTGTAGGCTTCTACTTGTTCTCTAAGGGAGTTCTTCATGTCTTTCTTGAAGTCCTCCAGCATCATGATCAAATATGATTTTGAAAATAGATCTTGCTTTTCTGGTGTGTTTGGATATTCCATGTTTGTTTTGATGGGAGAATTGGGCTCCGATGGTGCCATGTAGTCTTGGTTTCTGTTGCTTGGGTTCCTGCGCTTGCCTCTCGCCATCAGATTATCTCTAGTGTTACTTTGTTCTGCTATTTCTGACAGTGGCTAGACTGTCCTATAAGCCTGTGTGACAGGAGTGCTGTAGACCTGTTTTCCCCTCTTTCAGTCAGTTATGGGGACAGAGTGTTCTGCTTTCTGGCGTGTAGTTTTTCCTCTCTACAGGTCTTCAGCTGTTCCTGTGGGCCTGTGTCTTGAGTTCACCAGGCAGCTTTCTTGCAGCAGAAAATTTGGTCTTACCTGTGGTCCCGAGGCTCAGGTTCGCTCGTGGGGTGCTGCCCAGGGGCTCTCTGCAGCGGCAGCAACCAGGAAGACCTGTGCCGCCCCTTCCGGGAACTTCAGTGCACCAGGGTTCCAGATGTTCTTTGGCTTTTTCCTCTGGCGTCCGAGATGTGTGTGCAGGGAGCAGTCACTTCTGGTTTCCCAGGCTTGTCTGCCTCTCTGAAGGTTTAGCTCTCCCTCCCACGGGATTTGGGTGCAGAGAACTGTTTATCCGGTCTGTTTCTTTCAGGTTCCGGCGGTGTCTCAGGCACAGGGGTCCTGCCGCTCCTGGGCCCTCCCCCACGGGAGCCCAGAGGCCTTATACAGTTTCCTCTTGGGCCAGGGATTTGGGCAGGGGTGAGCAGAGTTGGTGGTCTCTTCCGCTCTGCAGCCTCAGGAGTGCCCACCTGACCAGGTGGTTGGGTCTCTCTCTCACCGGGTCTGGGAGCAGAGAGCTGCTGCCGGCCGGGATCCGCGGGTGTGGGACTTCCGGTAAACACAGAACGTGCCCGGTCCTAGAGAAATTCTGCTTTCCTGTGTCCCAAGCTCACCAGGCAGCTTTCTTGCAGCAGAAAATTTGGTCTTACCTGTGGTCCCGAGGCTCAGGTTCGCTCGTGGGGTGCTGCCCAGGGGCTCTCTGCAGCGGCAGCAACCAGGAAGACCTGTGCCTATAATGGGGTTTTTTACTTCCCACTTCTAATGTAAATCTTTTCACTTCTTGTCTTACGTTAATTATTTGGACTTGTTGAATTTATTGAATCAAAGTTGTTAGATAACATAGTTTGTCTTGTTCTAGACCCTGTGGACAAAACCTCAGTTAAGTGTGACCTTAATCATTTACCTGGGTCTCTTAATTGGACTGAGAGAATTATGTCTGCATATAACTCCTGTACACAAAGCCTTGGGCCTCTTCTAAGGGATGGAGAAGTTCATCAAGTACCTCTTTGCATCGATTGAAAAGATCACCTTATGTTCTCTTGAAAAGTGTTTTGAATTAGATAGTTGATGTTCAAAATTTACATCACTCTTACATTACTAGAAAAGCATCTTTTCCCTCTCCCTCTCTTCCTTCCCTTTTCCTTTTACCTTTTCCCCCTCTTGTAAGCCATAATAGCTTCTTTAGAAATCGTTTCCACCCTCTCTGTCATTTATACAATGTTTTCCACACAATGTGTTATTCATGTCATTCAAATTTAAAGAAATGAATTGTGGGTAAGCACCTTCCCATCTTGTATACAGTTTAAGTCCCAGGTGCAATAAAAGAAAAAAGAAAAGGAGAGAGAGAGAGAGAGAGAGAGAGAGAGAGAGAGAGAGAGAGCTATCTGAATTACTAAATTATCTGGTATAGTTTCTCCCTCTCTTAAAGGGCTTGTGTTAGCTCTTCTTTTAGGAAGGGTTTTCTGGACAATTTCATTCATTTTTCATTTGAAAATGTCTCTGTGTCACACTCCCTCTCTAGTGCTTAGTGGCCATTAGGGAAGAGGACACTGTAGAATGTAGGAACCAGGGAAGACTGGGGCAAAACAGTGTCTACTGTTTATGACAATGCACTCTTGAACTCAAGCAGCAGTCTGCACAAGACCAGTACAAGATCAAGCCAGTCAAAATCCCCACACATTGGTGCTTCACACACACATGGAAAATTCTCAAAGAATTAATTTAAAAATTGTAATTTTTAAAAAGAAAGAAAACACTTGTATATTTTCCTGAATCTTTGTCTCCTAAAATGTTATGGCTACATATGAGTCTGGGTTGGAGGCTAGATGAACTTCAACACTGTACCTGAGTTTGAATTTTTACATCTAAGAGTTGATTTCATATTTTGTCAAGAGTTTGTAGTTGCGATCTGTGTGTGGCAGGATTTACCCACAAGGAGGATACCACAGCTATTCTTCTCAGAGAAGAATTCGCCATACCTGGTCATTGCCTTTGAAGAACAACACATACTAATGTCTTGAACAGAGATGACAAAGGTGCCTACAGATGTCTAATAAGTCCTTTCAAGAAACAGCCTTTCTTATAATACATTGTGCCTGTTTCCCATTTAATTTCTGCCAAACCAGAGGAAGAGATAAGAAACTATTTAGGAGAGGAATAAATTTCAGGTATGATTTTTTTTCTAAAGGCTACTTATAAATGCACTAGGCTTCAGTAATTTTTTGGTAGATGGAAAGCAAATGTCTACCTATGAGTCCCCCTGAGTCTTCACAAATCTATGATGATAAAATAATTTTAAAAACTCACAAGGACAAAGTGAAGACAGTAGACAGAAAAATGACATTTTGAAATCTGGAAAACAGCTTACTTAACCCCTGGTCCTTGCTTCAGATGTGAGAACACAGAATACCAAGATGTTGTGCACAATACGACACAGAGCTAAAAAGCTTCTTATTTCTATACAAAACTCCAGAATTGTACAGGTTAGAGTCCACCAGTTCTCTGAAGGCAGATGGACAACCCCCTCAAAAGCTGGAACTAGAAACCTAAGTGTTGCTGAGAGATCAAAGAGAAAGTGGACTCCCCGTGTTCCCTCAGCATCACGGCTGCACCAGGGAGAAATCTGGAGCCTACTCTTAGAGCAGTTTCATCAGTCTCTGAACTTGGACACAGCTAATGGACTGGAGATGGAGTGTGCTTTGAGGGTCATTAAGGAAGCCATCCCAGTGAGCAGAGGTTTATTCTCTGCATGGTTCAAGAGAGGCTGGAAGTCGGACGGCTGATTCCTGGAAAAATCGATCCACCCCCAAAGTAAAATCCTAAGGCAGGGATTTTAACCAGCGAGTCTGTGAACCTAAATGAGAACAGTCACTCATCCCTGTTAGCCTCTGAGAGCTAACATTTCTCTCATTTCTAATGCAAGCAGCAGGCCATCATAATATAATCACACCTCGGGACTCTGTGACAAATAAGAATCATAGCTTTTTTTTTTATTTCCTGCAGGATTCTTCCTTATATTTCTCATAATTACACCAGTATTTATAAATTACAGCAATCTAAATATATAACTTTGACACGGAGCCCATGAGCGCCTTATCACCAAGGGGCCTTTGAACAATAGAAACAAACAGTATTAGTTTCCCCCATCAAAATAATGATCCCACAGTGACAAACATACAGGGAAGTGGATAAACTGACAACCACACTCAGGCTGCTGAATGGAGTTCTTATGGCCCCTCTTCCTTTTTCTCCTGTTATACTGAGGACTGAACACTGAACCTTTTATAGTCTAGATAAGTAATCCAACACGGATGGAGCCATACCATTACCTTTTATTTATTTGTTCAATCATCCACTTCTTTAGTGAGACATAGTCTTACTAAATTGCTCATGTGGTTCTTGAACTTGTAATCCCCCTGCCTCCACCTTCCAAGTAGCTGGGATAAGAGGAATGCAAAGCAGACCATTTGAGGCTCATTTTTAAATATAATTTGACATATATGAGAGAACAGACACTTGAGGAGAGCTTTGCTATAAAAGTTAGAAGCAGAACCAACGAAGAATCAAACAAGAACAAAGAGAATACATACAAAGTGGTAGAAAAGTAAACTAACAGAAACCAAATAATTAATGTCCTAAGAGAAATACAAAACTACATTGCATCTGTAAAAGAAAACCAGGATGCTACATGCAAAAGAACAAAGAGCAGGAAATAGTTCTTATAAAATTAAACCAGATAGCTTCAGTTAAAAATTCAGCAAATGACTGGAAAGAAATTATTCCTGACCTAGAAAGCAAAGAAATGGAATGGTATGGTATACATTATGCTCACTTTACATCTGTTAAAACATTATGCACTCCCCTTCCCCCAGTAAACACCTTCCGAACTCTACTTCTCTACAATATCCTCTGCCCCCGTGTATAGTTAAAAAAGCAGATGGTCAGACCTAAAGAAGGGTCCCAAAATGGCTTAGATGAAGGCTTGGCACCAGTGTCAGCAATTTGTTCTTTATGGAAACAATATCTGACAAAGGAAAGTCTCTTTTCTGTGGTATTTGCTACTACTACTGACTGATTCAGTTCATTCAGGCTACAGTAACAAGTATATTAACTAGATACCATGTAAACAACAGAAATGGATATAGTATACCATAGAAGCTGGGTGGTCCAAGGTCAATGCATTGGTAGATTCAATATCTAAATGGTTTTAAACACATGTTCTTTTTCACTACGTCTACATGGTGGAAGGGGCTACACAGCTTCCTGTGGCACACTAAATCCACCCTTCATTTTGCTCACTCTTGATAAACCTCCTCAAAGGTTGTCTCCTAAAAGCATCAAATCAGGGACTAGACTTCAGGATGAATCTGGAGGGTGGATAAGCACTGGATATACAACAATTGCTGAGAATCTCCAGCTTTTTACTTAACAGCATTATGGTGGGATTGTTCTATCCATCCCTAATTTGAGCCTTGCTCTTGGTTTGCCTTTGGCCAGTGCTTAACTTACTTTTTTTCCATTGCTGTGACCAAAGACCTAATAGGAAAACAAGTTAAGAAAAAGAGAATTTAATTTTGCTTACAGATTATGAAGGGCTACAAGCCTTTAAGGAGGGGAAGGCATGAGTTGGTTAGTCACAGGACATAGACTGAGAGGAAACACAAGGAGGACTAGAAGTAGGTCTGGACCAAGAAACCTGAAGGTCTATCCTTAGTAGACCACAGTCAGCAGTTGTTCTTTTCCTCTCTCAGTCCCTCCCTCATCTGAGGACCAGGTATGTAAGCAAAGAAACCTGTGAGCATCATTTCACATTCAAAACACAGCAGCCAGCAAATGGCACAGTGCTCCCGGAGAAAGACTGGATCACCATCTGGTCTACCGCAGCCTGTTCTCTGCCACAGTGGAGGAGCCTCTTCCATCCTGAACTAAGGTGTGCCAGTGGAGGTCAACCACTCCTTTCTGCCAGCTTGGGCTGTACATTAAAGTTTGAAGAATAGATAAGCCTTGCTGGCACCCACACTGAGAGCTCAAGGTCATTGGTGTTAACATAAGAATAACCATCTACTCCCATGCATTGATCTCTTTTGTGTTCTGAGTTATGAATGTGCCTCACCCTCCAATTCCTCTATCACAAACTCAACACCCAAATAGGAATGAAAGTATTAGGATAAGAGGGTAATATTGTAGAGACACTGAGATGAGGTGAGGGTGAGTGTCATTAGTGAATTTAAAGTAAAAGGAGGCCAGACATGCGGTGCCTTGCTCGGTCGTGCCATGTGATCCCCTATGCAGTGTTATGATGCATCAAGAAAGACCTCAGCAGATGCTAGACAGATGCGGTTAGACATCCCAGACTCTAAACCACAGTGCTAAATAAATTCAATATAAATTTAAATAGCAACAGAAAATATTTCAAGACATGAACCAAAGGAAGTTGCTTCACCAAAAGAGTAGGAAGGGTCAAACCCCAAATCCTTTTCTGTCTGAGCTTTACCTTGCCCATTTGATTGTTAAAGTCCAGCAGTTGTAAGTCAAACAGAGCATATTTCAGGCCATTCATTGTGTGAATGAGTCCTTTAAATACTATCCTTTGTCTGATAAACTACTGCCTAGAACATCTTTTCTCTATCCCTTTCTAGTCCTTAGTCAACTTTAATTAACTAGTTACTATTCTCTTCTGCGTATCTCTTTCCATGAAATGATTCTGAACTCTGTGACTTAAGAAAGCTTCATTTATTTATTTCCCTACAATGTGGGCTGGAGAGATGACTCAGCAGTTGGGAGCATTGGCTTTTCGTCTAAAGGATCTAGGTTTGATTCCCAGCATCCACATACTGGCTCATGACAATTTGTAACTCTGGTCAACATGTATGGTTTCCATGGCCAATGCACAAATGTTACACACATACCCCATACAAATAAAATACTCACAATCATAATTTTTTAAATTAATCACAAATCAATTCTATGGTGAGTTTTCCTTTACAAATCTGACTAGTCTTTATTATTACTCCTTTTATAGTTTTAAAATTACCTTTATTTATTTACAAGCATCTGTGTGCTTATGTACCATAATAGTTGTAGAAGTCAGAGGACAATGTGAGGGAGTTCACTTTCTATCATGTGGTCCCAGAGCTTGAACTTGGGTCCTCAAAGATTGACAGCAAGTGCTTTTACCTGCTGAGCATTGCAAAACGCTTAATCACTCATGCATTTGTCTCTTGGGCTTGGCTGGAAAGTTCATATTCAGGATTCAAAAATCCCTACATGGAATGCTGCACAATAAGTCCTCGATGAATGAAGCAAATGGAGCATCAAGAAAGCTCAGAATAAGTCTAAACAACACAGAAATGATGTGGCTTAGGAAATGCAGATTCTGGAACGGATGAGAGCAGCTAAAAGACTGCCAGGTAGCGATGCTTGGGTAATGTCACAGAGCAGACACATTTCCTTCCAGCATCTCGGGTGGCTAGAGTTATAAAAATAGAGATAGAAAAATCAAAGTGAAAAAGTTACCACTTTCTTTCTACCTGAATGTTGAATTTTAAAAGCCAGCTCCAGGCCCTTCCTATTGACACTGGAGTGACTCCCACCATGCCTTTCAAACAGGAAAACCTCTGAGCTTTGAAACAGTGTTCAAAGTGGACTAGCATGACTTGCATCTTCTAAAAGAAAAAAGAAAAATCTCTTAAGTCACTGCCATTCCTGATTTTAAAATGTTATAATTTGACATCTCCTCCCTTTGATCCGGTACAGCCTGCCTTCAGCCACATGGGTGAGATGCCCAATTGTTACAAGTCTAATAAGGCATCTTTCATGGAAGCAGAGCTCAATACCTGGGGTTGTGTTCACACACGAGTTGCCTACCCTCTTTCTGAAGCTTCTTTGGCAACCTAACAATTAATAGCATTATATATCTCTATCTCTATCTATCTGTCTATATCTCTATCTATCTATCTATCTATCTATCTATCTATCTATCTATCTATCTATCTATCTATCTATCTACCTATCTATCTATCATGCTGCTTCTGGATGGAGAGGGCTTACTGAATATGTGCCTTTGGGATCCTCAGGTTCCTGCTCCTCTGGAGCATGGTTAGGACACTGAAGCCTTGGAAGATGGGGCTCTGTGGGAGGCCATTGATGCAGGGCAAGCCAGAATGTAGACACTGTAAGAAACAACGCAAACAGTAGAACCCCAGTGGCTGTGGCAGACAAATCAGAAACATTTGCAAATGGTCAGCAGAGTATTTTGAAGTTCTTGTTTTTTAGCAATCACTTAAATGGACTAGAAACAAATGCTGGCACAGTGACAAAAATGGGAAGCAGTGACATGTCCTATGTACTTGGAGTGCTATGTCCAGGGCACACTCTGACTTTGATACTAAATTTTATATCCTTTGAATCACCCTTATGCATGCTTAACTCTAAATTCTAAACACAAGTTTCTAGACATTTGCCATGAAATAATATGTGTCCTTATTCAGTTGGTATACAAAATAGTGTTTCCTTTTGTTGAGTTTGGTTTATGTTGCTTGTTCAGTTTTTGAGACAGGATCTCCTTTTAGCTCAGGTTAGCCTTAAACTCCTTAGGTAGCTAAAGCTATGTCTAAACCTCTGATCCTCCTGCCTACACCTCTCAGTGGTGGAAACAGAGTCCAGGTGTATACTGTCATGTCTAATGGGATTTAAAACAGTGTTTTCTAGCACTCACTTTTTAGTCTTCTTATGACCCCAAGAATTCAACAGCATGAACATACCTGCACACCAACAACAATGACAAAACCACCACCAGCACCACCAGCACCACCACACCACCACCAACAACAACAACAGCAACAGCAACACAACCACCATCTCCAACAATAAACACAACCACCACCAAAAATAAAAGTAATGAGTGGCAATATCAGCAGGCAGATTGTAAAGGACAACGCTGTGTGCCAGCTTGAGTGGCTAAGGGAAACTGGAGTGTCCGGTGATGACACTTAGAAACGAGATTAGCATTTAAATCTTGGTCCAGATTAAGTGATCACTCTCTGCCAGCATGGAGTGAGCATCATTTAACCCATCGAGGGCTCATCCAGAACAAAGAAGCAGAGGGAGAACAAAGTTGTATTTGGTCCGATCTGTCCTTGGATTTTAGTGCTCACAATTCTCAGAACTTTGACTCTGAAATTTATTCCAATCAGCAGCCACCACCCTCCCACCCCAACTTCTCCTCTATATGGAGTTCTCGGTCTCTGGTCAAATCTACCACTGACTTGTTTTTCTCAAGTTTGCAGATGGAGGATGGTGAGGTATCTAGACCTCCATATTGTATGAGTCAATTTTTGGAATTAAGATAGTATTTCACTAACGTATACTACTCATACTGTTGGCTCTATTTCTCCAAAGAACTCCAATACAGTAACTAGTACTTTCATATGGACAGTTTTTGAATATATGGGCTAGAGTACCCCATTCATTAAAGATAATTTTCTTATGGGTAAAGTAATCGCTCAGCCTTACTATGAGCAGCTTGAGTTCCAGTAGCCATTTGTCAAGTTTAGTGACTTTCACAATGCTAGTAGCAAAGAGTTTGTCAAATCTAAGCTTCATGTGTACCACAACATAGCTTAAACTGTACATGGTAAGCCTCCAGGGCAAATGCTTTATTCTGATGTCAGTGTCCCTGTTGATATTTATTAGTGTTGAACATGGTACACTTCTGTCACTAGATGGGATAGACAGCGTTAAGTTACTATTGTCAAAAAGGGAGCCTTTGAAGACCTGATGCCTGTTTCCACATAAGATGTAAGGGCCCGCCCAAGCTCTGAATGCACCCTCGCCCTCTCAATCATTGTAGCAGACAACTAAGTGCTTAGTAAGAGAAAACTCAGTTGCAGTGAACCGTGGGGACCTTTGTCAAAAGCAGCATTACCCACAGCTGGAAACGTTAAATGAAATTAAGATTGGTGGCATCGTCCTTGGCTGTGACAAACCATACTAGTCTGCGACTTCATGACATGTTTCTAAGTGCCATGCTGACTGAGTCAGCCTCCAGTTCCTCATAGCAGGAAAGATCTTCCAAAACCATGATAAAGGCCGATCCTACAAAACTATGCTTCTACAGATTTAGTTCATGCTAGACTAAGCCAAGTAGATTCGCTAGCATTTAAAACCTACAAAATTCTCATGGGGGCCATTACTCTTCATGAGGCGAGGACTTTATGAATGTAATGTCTGGGCATTTAATGAGTGCCTCCAGTATATGCTAAAGGATCTTGATTCCAAAAAGTTACTTTACCTAGTTCCCCAGTCCCTCAATCATTATCTAAAATACTGCACATCTTCCTCAAAGTATATAAAACCATATATATATATACATATATATATATATATATATATATGTATAAACAGAATGAACCCCAGACTAGACATACTACAAATCAAAATGTTTCATTGTCCATTTACCATGTTAGCTTAGGCAAGCTACTAAACCCTTTGAAGCTCACTTTCTCTATACATTTGATAGCGAGGACAACTTGCACCTACAAGAGTGTTCCAGGACTTAGGTACCTACCATGTATAAAGTAGCCAGGCAAGTGCTGTGGAGAAGCACTTAGAACTCTTGAGAAGGACTGCGTATTTTCACCATAGCAAAGAGCCTCTGTTTGTTGTAATGGGCCATGTTTGCAGAGAACGGACAATAAACAACAGACTCTTACAGGCGTAGCCTACCGGTCCACCCTGGGAAAACTTTTGCTAAAAGGCTTTAAAGAGATTTATTGTAATGCTCCTCCTTCTCTTATGGTTTCCTTCACTGATTCCCACCTGAAGTCCATAGTCAGTTTTCCTAGTATAACAGTCACATTGACTTCTGATTTGGAAATGATCCTTGTCTGAGTTGAAAGGACAGTACTACAGCAGCAGATTGAACTAAATCTTAGATCCTATGGGCACTGATTCCTCCACTTAAGTCCTTTTCAATGTTACATTAATACATTTTTGGAAACTATTATTTAATACAAATGTCTAAAAGAAGCATTTGAGACTAAAGTAAAGCTTTACTGATTTACAAAATTGATAGTGGTTTAGTGTAAAATAAACATTTATTTCTATTCTGTCAAAATCATTTTTTTTAATCTTCCTTATTCCTCTTCCACTGATTGACAACTGCCATGCTCTTTAGCAAAGAGGGTATCTGGGCTTTTCCATCATAAGAAATTTTGCTTAATCCTTTCCTTTATTTACAGAACCCTGTTAGTCACAGAATTAGCATTTGTTTCTTGATGCTTCTATGTCATTTTAAGAGTTCCCATCTTTGTCTAAGCTTTAAACAGAAAAGGTAATGATGTTGTCTTCACCTTCATTATATCTGACTCTTTGGAATTTTCTAGAGTCCTGATGAGTGAAAAAAGACAAAAAAATGGCTGAACTCTTTGTTGTAGCATTTGAACAAAATGTCCTCCCCATACCTGGAAAAGATTCTGGTGCTTCCGACTTGAATTTATCAGCAGCTTCTATTGAAATAGCCTGCTCCAGGGCAGCTGAGCTGTCTTGTTTATTGTGTGAGTCATCTAGCCATATTCATGCAAAATCAAAGGGATGCAGAACCGAAACAATAAAAGGAAGTGGGCCCATGCCAACGCAGGCCGCCTTTTCTCCATGATGAGAACAAATCCAGTCAACTGTTAGTGATCGCCTAGCTAATAAAGGATGTCTAAATCCAGGAAGAATGATAAAAGCCAGTTAGGCTTGTCTTTCTGGTCAGCTTGCTAACCTTTGATGTTTATGTGACAGGCACTGAGGGAAATTTAGAGTGATGGGACTATTTGTTGACTGTGTGTCTGGGGTTACTTTACATAATTAAAACATATCAAGTGTACCCAGCATCATGCTGAGAGGGAAAGGAGGACTTCAGAAGTTACACTGCCTCGATATAAATTCCAATCCCCCATTTATTGACAAGATTTTTATTTTCATAGTATTTTGGCCTGTGGAGGAAAAAAAGAAAAAAGAAAGTGGTGTGGAGTGGGGGCACCTGTCAGTGCTGCTGAACTTCTATCCTCTATCTGGCTTCAGCTAATTCCAGAGGTCTAAATTGGCATTTTGATTACCTAAGTAGCACAGTTACAAGAGGATAGCCACCACCTGACTTCTGCACAATTATGAATTAGAGCAGATATTTGGGGGTAAGCTGTTATTCCAAATGACACTCGAGTCATGTCACTTTATTTTTTATTTCATTTTTAGTGATTGATTGACATAACTCTTGGCTTCTCTTGTGCAGAAAAAAAAGAATATCTTTTCTCAGGCAGATAAAATTAACAAAGTCCTGGTGTGTTTGCAGGTCACGGGATAGATCCTGAGTAGGGTTCCTGAATTTTAAACTACTTTTAGCTTCCTTATTTCCTTTGATACCTAGGACCCTGGAGCAAGGACAGGGATTATTCTACAATGTTAAAGATGAAAAAATGTAAATCAAGAATTAAAGGAGCGAAGGAGAGTGTATGAAGTGTTCAAAGACAGTTAATGAATAAATGGTTCCAGACTGAAACTTGAGGTTTTGGGGATTCTGTACCAAGGTCCCAAGGTGGAATCATATGCTCTTGGAGTCCTTTTGTTGGTACTGAGAAGTTTCCCTTCCATTTTAAGCATAATTGTTTTATTTGTTCAGGTAATTTAAATGGCTGTTAGGAGCTTAAGGAAGAAGCATTTCCTACCTTAGAAGTGAGACATTTAAAGTATAAGTTTTCGGTTTCTTTTTTAGCCATCTAACAGTAAACTAAGGATTGTTTATAAAAAGAAGAAAATTGGGGGAAACAAACTCTTTAATCAAGGGGACTACCCATATAGACAGTGAGTGAAATGATTTTAAACCTGAGCACTAGTTATAGTGGCCCAGGGAGGTCAGAGAGCCAATCACACCTTTAATTAACAAAAGAATCATTCAGGAAGCAGAGAAGCTTCCACTTAATATGCTGCTGTAAATTCTTTAAAGAGCCTGTATACAAACAATAACAATCAATTTAATTAAGAAACTGCACTGCTCGGTAACACAGATATCTCCGCACACATGCACACACAAGCACGAATGCATAGGATATCATATTATCATAATCACAGGAAAAACAAACCAATTAGCACACATTAGAAGTTTAGATTCATCTAAGATAGATTCTATTTAACCATTGAATTTTTTATGATGAGCAAAAACAATGCTGTAAAAATGTGGAAAGAGATACACCATGCAAATAGTAATCAAAATTAAGGTTGGCAAAACATCTCAGACTAAACGACAACAGTGAAACCATTCTGAGGCAAAACTGAAGGCAGAGGCACTATTTATAATATGATTATTAACTATGGGAAAAATTACAACCCAACAGTAAAGTTGTCCTTGTAAAGGCACCTATTCTAACTCCATGCAACTAGAAACACTTTCTTAGACTGAAATACAGCACAAGGTGACAGAATTTTAAAGAGAAACAACCAATGCCCCCCAAGGATCATGACAGAAGTTAGGAGATATCTCAGACACTGAACGATATGTAGTTAGATAAGTACCAACCATTTAAAGAAATAGGGTATGAGCAAAAATTTTACTCAGAAAATGTTACAAAATAAGCAGAAAAATTACATTTCTTTCAAGAAAACCTGCATCATTTGTGAAGTTCAACAAAGCAGAAATTTAAATGGTCAATACGGACCAACCAACATAAAATTAAATACTAAATGCATCAGGGCAATTAAAAATACAACTATCTAGTGTTAGGAAGATGGCTTTTGTTCCCGTTACTAATAGATATATGAAAAGGACTTTTGATACAGGATGAAGTCAAGTTTAAAGATATTCATTGGAGGGAGCATTGGCAGGTAGGCATTTCATTAAATTCACAAGAGATCATTCAGTTAAAAATATAGATAAATTGTAGTTTATCAGGCAATATGATAAAGGAAGAAAACAGTTAACTAAATAATACAAATGTTCATAGATAAAATTTGATAAGGAAACATGTGGCCCAGCTAAAATCCACATTTATAGCAAGGTTTAACTTGAGAGGAGAATGAAAGAAAGGAAGAAAGCAAATGAATACTTGAGGCAAAATGGTGACATGCTCAGGCCAGTACACTCCACATGGTAGGTACACCCTTCTTTAAGTGATCCTGGTTTGATGAAGCAAAATGTTACATTGCTCAGATTTTAAAAAGAAAAAAGTTACAGAAAGAGGCTTAGGGAATAGTGTTGTTGATAAAGTGCTTGTCAGACAAACATGAGTTCTGTGTTCTGTTCACCAGCTAGCATGAAGAGCACCTGTGACCCCAGCAGTCAGAGGAATACACAGGCTTCCCCAGTGAAAGCTGTCTAGATAGACTAGAGGAAATTGGCAAGTTCTGGATTCAATAGGAGATCCTGCCTTTGTTTAAAAAAAAAACCCAACAACAACTACAAAAAGATGGAGAGTGATTGGTGAAGCTACCTGATGACAACCTCTGGCCTCAACATACATGTGAGCACACATGTACACACATGTAAGCATACACACACTCACACCACAAATAATTCAGAGAGACAGAGAGAGAGAGAGAGAGAGAGAGAGAGAGAGAGAGAGAGAGACCCCTGAGCCTCTGTCTTCTAGGGATGAAGATAGATGATGGAGCATCAGGAGTTTCTAGGCATCACAGCTCCACTGATTTGGCTAAAGTCCACTTAAGCCGTTATTTCTCCACTGCAAGATAGTTTATTTTAGACTGTCTAGTAGTAGAATTTGTTGTGGAGGAAAGAGGATTAGGGTTTCATATGTGTACCGATCAAACATATTTCTTCCTTTCTACAACGTTGACTTTGACGGGAATTGCCCAAACATTCAGAGTGAGCTGTTTGGAATTGTTGGGATCAATGAAACAGAAACGAGATTGTAATTCCAGCTGAGAGTCAATACTTTGTAGTTATGCTTCAGTGAATAAAATATTTAAGCATTAGAAACCTAAGCACTCTGTAACTTGAAAAGGGGATGGGTAAGCAGGTACATCTTTTTTTCTTAAATGTCAACTCTAAACCTTAAAATAGACTTTTAATATAAACTATACAATCCTATTTTACCCAGCTATCTTACTAAATCTCATTTATCCAACTATAAACTTATCAAAATTCTCCATTCTTTTTTGTTATTGTTCTTATGTGAGAATAATCCTAGTTTCAATTTAGAGAATTAGGTATTAGTATTCTCTACTCTTAAACATTGTTAGAGGGGCTGGGTGGTTCCTTTTTCTTACTTGCTTTCTTTATTAAGGAACTAAACAGACTTCTCCTGACCTCCTTTCTGATGACCACTATGGAACTCTCTGTATCTCCTTAACTGTGGGGAAAGTGTTGTTCTTAATAAACTTACTCAGTTTGGCTATCAAAGAGATAGCTCTCTCTAGGCAAAACAAAACAATATATATTCTACAAAATTTGTTGTCTTCGTCAACTGTAGCAAGCTACCAATCAGCATGCATTTCTCAGGAGTGTAGGATCTTAAAGTATAGTGTAGTTAAGGTGTTGGCTACTGAGTTCTTAATGAAAGCAACATTTCTGGCTTGTAGATACCCATCTTTTCCATGGTTGCCTTGTTACTGGGCAGGCACAAAAGACCTTGATCTTGCTTCTCTTTTTTTATAAGGACACAAATTTCATACATTGGGCACAGTCTCATGACTTCATCCATCTCTAGTTTCTTCCCACAGGCCCACTTCAAAATATCATCACATTGAGAGTTAGGACTTAAGTATGTGAATTTTAGGGGCATATAAGTATGTGTTCATTGTCTGCCACATGTAGGCCCCTCTGCAGTGATGAAAATTCTATTTCTGCCAGCTCCAGTGTGGTAACTTCATGTGACTCTTGAGAGCTGGAAATGTTTCTAGTGCAACAGAGAATGAATTTCTGATTTCACTAAATATTTCATAGCCACACGTGGTTCGTGGCTACTGAATTGAGCAGTACGCTCTTAGACACTCTCCTATACCAGGAAAAGAAGAGAGAATGCATTGCACAGCCAGCTCTCCCTGCTGTAAGGAAAATGAGCTAAAGGAAGACAGAGGAAGAAGGGTAGATGTGGAGGAATTTTAAACCAGCAACATGGCTGCTCTGGCAAGAAACCATTTCAAAAACCCTTCTATGCCTATATGACTCAGACAGAATGCAAACACACTCTGGATTAAGTATGGTTCAGCTGGAACATAGATACCCCTTTAGTACACATCATGAATCCCTAACAATGAAGGTAAGGTTAGTTTGTAGAAGAAAACAGCCATGTTTGAAAGTGATATCTAATTGAGGGGTAGATAAAGTGATGAAACAGAGAAGGGATTGACAGAATAACTTGGGGATAGGAGATACTAAACTCATAGGATAATAACACAAGAAAGAGAGGCTACTTAAAAGCAGAGAGGAGGGGGAACAGAGACTGTGTGTGTGTGTGTGTGTGTGTGTGTGTGTGTGTGTGTGTGTGTGTGGTGTGTGTGTGTGTGCATTCGTGTATGCGTGTGTGGTGGTTTTACTGAAAATAGATTGCAGAAAGAATACACAGGGGAGAACAGAGCAAGCCAGAGAATGAGGAGAGTCTGATGATTAGAACAGATTGCCAGAGTTAGTATGAGGCCAATCAGAGGAATTCGTTCAGAATCAGAGAGAAACTGTACTGAATCAGTCATCTTCGAAGACTAGGCTAGAAGTTTCCAGGCCTGGGCCTAGGGATAGTTAGACCAGAGAAAGAAGTGCTCTGGGTTCATGCTAAGACATGTATCCATACAGCTTAGGTATGGTTCTCATCGGATCCCTCTATCTGAGGAAATAAAAGTGACATTTACAAGCAGAGACGCTGAGCATGAAAAGAGGAAATAGAATGAGGGTAATAGCAACAACGAATGTGATTGGATGTCCTACAGAGGATGGCATGTTCAGGAAACCTGTGTTCTGCCAAGCTGGCCCTACCTATTTTTACATCTGTTGGTCTTTGAGCCCAGAACACTTTTGATTTCATTGTAGTCTGGGAAAACTTTTTTTTTTTACCTTTTAAGTTCTGCTTAATCTCCAGCTAACTTCAGATATACTGGGAATTAAACTGTCCTCACTATTATCTCCTTACAAAGGGTTTTCATGCTCTATGGCCCTGAGCTGGGTTGAAATCTTCTACGATGAAGGAAGACTCACAGCCCGCACCTGCTTTTTGATGTTCTTGTTTTTAATCACTGTAGCATCATCCTACCACCAAGGCAGAGTGATCTCTCTACATGGAACATTAACTGAAATAGATCAAGGTGAAACTTACTAAGAGAAAGTATATTGCCTTCAGGTTCAGGAGTGACCCCATCCATCTGTGAAATCAATCCTTTTTTTACAAAGATACAACCTTCTCAGGGTGGCTAGGTCTTGTCAATCACTGTAAGCTGAGATTCACTAAAGGAGGAGTCCAGCCCTCTTGACCCATGAGAACAACAGTAATACCCCCACAGGCCACAAGCTAATGTTGGAGTCTCCAAGAAATGTCTGCTGTGCTTATGAGAAAGTCAGCTGGAGTTTCCTACAGCTTCAATAAAAAATAGTCAGTCTAGGTTATCTCAAATCTTAGGACCCTCCTGTCCATTCTAAAAGCGTTTAAACACATGTCTGATTTCCCATAACTCCATTCCTTTAACAAAATAACATTTTTATATGAATTAAATATATCTAGATGAATGACTAAGTTTTCTCCTGCAATTTTCTTTCACTCGCAAACCACCGAGAAGATAATTAAGTTTATTTGACAGGGTACTTGAAAGATTAGAAGTAATACCATATTAAGGCTGTATATAATAACACGAAAAGTGAAAAACAGATTGTAGAAGGAACAGAATTGGACATTCCTAGCATAAGGTTGTTTTTCTTCCACAGTAATTCACTTTATTGAGGGGCCATTCTTGACTAAAAACTTGATTTTAGTGAAGGTTATAATTGGATGGATTATCCTAGTAAATTCTTAATCCTGGATAAACCTTTGTTTCTATTATTTCCTAAGATCCCTTCATTATTTTTTTAGCTTATGCATGATTTTAATATTAAGTCAAAGAAAATGTTTAGGAGCAAATATCACCTCAAATGAATAACAGACTCTAGTGAGCAGGATAAGCAACTTTGAACAGTACCATGCACGATGAAGACAGATACTGTTACCAAGTTAGACAGACAATTAAAAATTGATTTTATTTTTGGAGATCTGTGTAAAACCTATCAAACAAAAATAAAGAACATATCACCTGGTAGACTATTTGAGTTTGATATCTTGCCATCATTGTTTTATAAGATGTAACTTTTAAAAGGATTGTTCAAATGTTTAGTTGCAACAGTGGTAAATATTCTGTAGACACTGGAAATGAAGGTAACTTTTTATAAGCTAGTACTCATTTGTCACCTATTAATAAAGATATTAATATTTATCAAGTGGGAAGGAACATCTCTTTTAATATAGTTTAAAACATCCTCAATATGGCTTGCCCTTCAGTTCAAACTGCCTTTCAAGCTCCCAGACTGTTTGCAGCAATGTAAATTATGCAGTAGAAGAAATTATGCAGGGACTTGAATAGAACTTCTTGGCAGCGTCCATGAACCTAGGATGCAAATCAGGGTAGAGTTTTGTTAAAGACTGAAATTGAGGTTGAATGCCGATGACACTTTACATAGGACTGGTAGTTGTGAAGTGCTTGCTTGCCTCCAATCTTCTCAAGATCTCTGCACTCTGGTGGTTAAAACAAGCAGGTCATTCAAAGCTACACAGTGAGATCCTGCATCATTTAATAGAAAGGCAGAAAAGAAGAAAGAGAAAGGAGGGAGGGAGAGGCACAAACTCAGTCATGCCAACTTCTCCCATCTCTTAGAGCTACTTCATTCCACAGAATTGCAATCGGAAGAAACAAGTGTGAATTGGAGATGATGTAGTCAGAAGGAGGGGTGATATGAGAATAGCTACCTCAGGAGCCCACTTAAATATCTTCCAAAACAAACTTTTGAGGAAAAAATTGGAAACATAAACAGGCCTATATTAGATACTTTTCTGTTGCTATGATAAGACATGAGGAGCAAAGCAATTATTAGAAGGAAAGGTTGATTTGGTGCTTATAGGTCCTGAAGGATTCGAGTCCATCACCACCAAAGCAAAGGGATGTGGCAACAGCCCAGCATGGCAGCTGGAGGAGCAAGCTGAGAAGCTCACATCTTAAACCACAAGCGGGAAGCCAAGAGGAAACAGGGAATGACACCTGACTTATAAAATTTACAGTCCACCTCTAATGGCATACTTTCTCTAGCAAGCCCATACCTCCTAAACTTCCCCAAGCAGAGTCATCAACTGGGGACCAACCACTCAAAATACCCAAGACTATGTGGGACTTTTCATTAAAATCACCACGGGGCCTAAGAAAGTTACATTTTCTTTCTTCATTATTTGGTAGAACCTAGCACTCTTGAACCCACTGATTTTGAATAAATGGGACTACAATAAATACACTTGTGTGTGATTTAAGAAATGAGTCAAAATTATTGGATATTTGCAGTATGCTTCTTGAAGCTTTTGCATGTACACAAGTACTATTTACATCAAATACAGCACTATATAATATTATAGGAGAACATAGTTAAGGAAGAAAGATTATTTCTGAGTTCAGAGATAGGAATGAACACATGACTTTTAGTAAGAGAGAATATAATGTCAGTGATCAACTGAGAAGACCCTAAGGCGAATGAACAAAATGGCAGAAGTCATGGAATTCAGTGTAACTACTTTGTCCAAATGTTGATGGCCAGAGATTTAAAGCAGTTCCCCAAACACTAATATGTTCTTTTATTTATTTATTTGGTTTGCTTTTCATTTATTTTTTTATATTTTTATTTTTGGCATTTATTCTTTGCTTGTTCAAATCAGGTTTCCTTGTCTATCCCAAGTTTGCCCTGAGTTCATGATCTTTCTGCCTAAGCTTATTGGAATCATAGCACATGTGTGGCTCTAATGTTTCTCTTTAAATATTTCCCCGTGTTTTGTGAAACGTATGACAGACAACACATGGCTTGTAACCTTCATGGGTCAGCTATAAAAGAGGTGTAAGCTGTCTAGCAAAGGAAAAGTTAAGAAAACATGGTGAGGAAAGGAGTAACATTACCAGGCATTCCATGTAGGATCTGATCTCACAAGTCTTTATCATCCTTATTCATTTAGTAGCATTTATCAAGGAACTATAATGTTATAGTGGAAACACAATAACAGATTTAGTTTAGGTTCATGTATGCCTGCCTCTACCAGTTCAACCGATTACTTAATCTCTGCTAGTCTGCATTTTTTCACCTGTAGAACAAGTGACTTTAGCTGCCTTATAGAATTACTGCACATATGACAAACATATGAGAAACTGGAATAGTTGTATCATTGGATTTGATAAGTAGTTAGTGCTCAAGTCAGTTTCTCCTTCCTGATCCTTCTATACACTCTCCTTGCTTCTCTCCTCTGTGTTCTTCTTATTCACCTGTAGCTAGGGACAGATTCCTTTCTTCACCAGCTTTTCTAATCTTTAGAAAAGATTTATATATATATATACATATATATATACATATATATATACATATGCAAGAATAATTCAAGGAATCCTTAGCATTCAAATAAGTTTCTGTAGTGGTTTCTCTCTAATTCATGATATGATCTTCTATTTTAGAATCTAGCTGGTCTTCAATGTAGTATCTGCGGGATTCATATCTGGGCTCATGGATTTCCAAACTCATTTGTTTCTCATGGAGTCCAGCTTGTTCAGAATACTTTTAATGCATTACTAATGTGTCTTTTACAATGCCACTGGAATTCCTTGAAATCTTCAACTGGAGGGTGGAATTGTGAGCTCACTAAGGGTTGACTTGAAGTCTAGACTCAGTCACAGCCAATGAAAACTGTACAGGGACTGGATATATAAAAAAAACCCTTAAAAGTGCATAGATGACCAAGTTCAGTCTTAAAACTTAAGACTGTATGATCTATTAGTAGATAGGAGTTGAGTGCATGACTAAAGGCTGTGCAAGGCGGGAGATAGAAAGTGTGTCAGAGAAGTTCAAAGTACCATGTGAACTCCTTGGAGCAGAAAACTCACTTTAGCTTGACACACTTCTGAACTGCCACAATAAAAGTGACATCTGAGGCTGGTTGTCAGTGTTAACTATCAGGAGGTGAAGAACAGAGTAGCATGTGTACAGACAGGACTGATAAAGTGGTACCAAGGGAAGAATAAGCAGTGAGTGGAGATGTTAATAAAGAGATTCTCAACTGGTCCAGATTCTAGAAAACCAAGAATGCTTGAGTGACAAAAACCATCACTTAGGCTAACAGATGTTTGATGGGAGGACTGTGGTATATAGCCACACACTGCCAACTTCAGGGGCGTTAATTATACACACCGGAGCTTGACAGCTCTGTGTGTTTTATGTGGCCAAATAGCAGACCATTTAAGCAGTGGAGTTTGTATACTCTAGGGTGCAATTATTCAGCCCTGCCCTTGTCACTCCAAAGAAGTCATAATCAATTCATGAGTAAAGGGTGAAATTCATTCCCAAAATTTATCTAGGGACACCAAAATATAATTTGACAAAATATTATTGTGAATTGAATTACCATGACGACTTAACAGTGTGAAGAAAATTATCTTGATAGCTAGTTGGACACTCAAAAACAGGCAGCTGGTTAAAATTCTGGTCCTTGGGCTGTAGTTTTGTGAGTTCTGATACAGGCTCAATGTAAATGGTACAACTGGAATTAGACGAGGAGCAGAAAGGGTGAGAAAGGAAAGAAGTTCATCTGTGCTATTAGTGAAACAGAACATGGATGAGGCACATGGTGTGTGTGTGTGTGTGTGTGTGTGTTTGTGTGTGTGTGTGTGTGTGTGTTGCATATGAGGTATACGTTTATGGCATGTTGTGTGCATGGTGTGTATATAGAGGGTGTGTGTATGATGTGTGTCTGTGGAAAGCATGTGTGGTTATGGGGCATGTATTTTTGGGATGGTGTGTGTATATAGTATGAGTAGTGTGTATGCATGGTGTGTGTGGTGTATATTATGTGAGTATATATGGTATATATGGTATGTGGTGTGGTATGCTGAGGTGGGGGGAGGTCTGGGCTTTCTATTTTCACAGAGCTACTTTCATAATCTTTTTATTCCAAACACTCTTTACAATGTGGCCTCAGCTTAGCACTGTAGCCATCTGGCTGAGTATTTTTTTTTTATTGTAGAAGATGGTAGAAGCATTCTAAAGAGAATAAAAGAAAAGCAATTTTTTTCTCAAGGTTACAATCCTTTGCATGGGGTGGGGGAGCTCATATCCTTGAGTGAAGACAGTAGTATATGCTTTCAGTAAGTTAAAACAAAGAAGCAGCCACTTTGTAAAACAACCCATTGTATCACAGTCTATCTATATACAGTGCTCTGTGGAACACAACTGCACTGAGCTCTGTTACTTTAAGGCCAGCACTTGGCATGTTTCAAAGCACTGGTGCAGTGAACCTGTAAAAGGCCTTATCTCTTTATCTATGTGCCATCTGGCTTCTAGAGGCTTCTGAGGGTATCTATTGATATGGCCTGGCTGAGTCCATCTTCCTTGAACAACACAGCTGAGCTACATAGACCAACAAGAAAATAGAAAATTTCTTGACATGATTCTCATCTGTGTTCAGTGTGTTGGTTAGCCTAATACTGCAAGTTTAAGATCTCTAATAGTTTGTGCTCCCTCTCTGTGGCCCTTGAGTGACTTTGAAGGCATCCCTACTGGTTAGTGTGTACAATATAGCCACTTTCAGCAAGGGACAGCTTTTAGTCCAGTGACAGAGGGAGTTTCCACAAAGCAGACAGTCAGTGCACTATATAAAATACTTGCTGCTGAATGCAGATGCACACAGACAGGATGCACTTTCTTCTACATAAGAATCGGCCTGCCACAGTGAACAGAGGGAGTGCTCATAGAGGCCACTTGGTCACTCTGTAACTAATTGGAACAGATAACATAAATACACATATTTCTGTATCCTTAATTGAATATACCCAAGAGATTTCTTTTGTGCTCTTTATAATATCTTTCCAAATATAGAAACCTGAAAAATTGGATATCATTACTGCTGTTATGAATATTAACCTTTTATCATCAGCAGCCACCTTGAGGAGACTGAAAAAAAAGGCTTAAATTCATTTACTTTGAAATTGGGCAAGAAATGTATCTATTAATCATCCAAATATAGATTTTTTTATAGAAAAAGTAATGCCATTAAGAAGATGTTGATCTATTTTTCAATACAACCTAGTCAGACTTTTCAAATACCTGGTATTTGGTCATCATCACACTTTGTGCTAGAACAGACATGAATTATGAGCAGTTGATTATATGATACCAGCCTGCCTAGGATAGGGAATCCCTAGAGCAGAGCTCTCACAGACTTCCAGTATCGAGTGCACTGAGGGTCAGAAGCAATGCAGGGAAGAGTCCTCTCCTGGTCTATAAACTTAGGTCTTTACATTATTTATCCTTCTTCATGCTCCATAAATATAAAACCATCTAATGTCATTTCATAAACAGGTACTTCTGTCAGTGCTGAAGGAATCGTCAGATCTGGAAACAGTAACATTCCATAGAGTCCTAATAAAATCAAAATTGTTCATATACTACCATTTGAGTGTCAACCTACGTTTGGAAACTCTGTTTAGAAGCATGCACAGAGGGTCCACATATGCATGCCTGTATAAGTACACACATGCATTTGGAGGTCCAGGGTCTATAATGAATATTCTTCCTCTATTACCCTCTACCTTGAGTTTTCTGAGGCAAAGCCCCTCATTAAGCCTAAATTTCATATACTTGGCTTCTCTGGTTGGCCAATGAGCTTCAGGAATATGCCTATTTCTGCCTTCCCCACAGCTGGGGTTACCTGCTCATGTTGCTGTGCAAAGCTTTATTAACATTGACTCTAGGGATTGGGATTCAGTTCCTTGTGCTTGGACAGCAAGCATTTGAGTAGCAGCCCTCTCCTGACCCTTTGTTTATAAACTTCAGTATTTGTCCTTTGCAGCCCCTCGGGTGTAAATAGGGCATATGTCATTTCTCTTGTTTTTGTTGGTGTTGGTGTTGGTGGTAGTGTTTGTTGGTTGGTTGGTTGGTTGGTTGGTTGGTTGGTTGGTTGGTTGGTTGGTTGTTTTCCCATATAATGGACTTAACCAGGTCTTATGCCCAGCCCTGGTGCGTCCTCCTCCTCAGCTCTCAGCATCATGCCACTCTGCAACTTAAAAACACCAGCAGCCCAATGCGGATCTGAGCTATGATATATGGATGCCATTGTTTCAACCATGTTAAAGTGCCTATTATCAAAAAAAAATTAAACAAGCAAATGCTGATAAGGCTATGAGGAAGGGAGGTTCTCAAACAGGATTTTTGGCCATGTAAACTAGTGAAGCAATTATAGAAGACAATATGGAAGTTTCCCCCAAAAGTCTGAAAAACATGATTTGGAAATGATTCAGAAATGTCCTAGAAAGTCGCCATCTAGAGGTAATAATATAAGTGTATAATTCACAGTTGACAACATATGGAATCAACCTAGGCTTTTATGAATAGAAGAATGGGTAAAAAAAAATGATGTATACACAACCATGAATATTACTCTGTCAGGAAAAAGAATAAATTTCTGTCATTTGCAGCAACATGGATGAAATCAGAAGGCATATTAACTAAAATCATCCAGGCACAAAATAGAAAAGGGCTTATTTATAAGGCGTAGAGGTTTATAAGTTCATCTCTAAGATGCAGAAAGTAGGCCATTAATTATCAGAGCCTAGAAAGGGTGTCAGGGAAGGGAGAGAGAGTGTGGTTGGATACGGGGGTATAATGTTGAAGAAGAAAGGAACTTTTATTATTATGCAGCATAGTAGGCCAACAATGGTTGACTCAAGTACATTGTGCACTTTCAAACAGCTTGTAAAGTGGACACAGAGAAGTAATAAATGTGCAAGGAGATGGCCAAGCCAATCATCTTGATCTGACTATGTGTTTGATTATACATATGTGTTAAGGTCAGGGAGGTAGGAGGAAGGAGGCCCATCACAGAAGGACTGTTGAGTAACTATGAGAACTTCAGCCCATTTTTTGAATAGAATTATAATCCAATTAAAAATAAAGTGCAATGTAGTAACTTAATTGAATTTAGATCTGCCCACAGCACACTTTTATTAGAAAATTTTTCATGCAATATATTTTGATCATGTTTTCCCCTCTCCCAAGCACTCGCAGATCCTCCTCTCCTCCCTACTCACTCAATTTTATCTTCATTTTCCTTCTCTCTTTAAAAACAAACAAACAAGCAAAATAAGAAGCAAACATGCAAAAAATGTACAAAACAAAAACAACAGTTTTAAAAACAGTACGTATGATACTGAACAGTGACTTGCATTACTTACTATGGCAAGGCAATGTTATCACCCATCCTGTGACACTTGACCCAGAAGTAATTCTAACTGAACCAACGCTATTGGTTAGTTCATCCAGTGAAAATAACCAGATTTCTAAGTCCCCTGTACCCTCAGTTGCAGTTCCCTTGTTTGAAATATTTATCAAATAGTTGCCAAGGAGATCTTTGCAAGAATACTTACCTATATTTCAGAAACTAAAAAGATCATCAGAAAACATAATCTTACATCAGGCAAGGCGTGTCCCGGGTCATGACAGAGGTGTATTGACCTCACAGTTTACTTGAATATTCCTAAATGAATACTCTAAGAACTCTGGAATTTGTGACTATTGCACTGCTCTTCTCAGTGCAGAAAATTCCCTAGACTTTCCTAGCCAGGAGCCTCAGACATTACTAAAAGTACTTTTCTCCACCATGTCTCTCCAATCTCCTTTCCTAAAACCTAACACATCCTCAGACTTAGTTCTTATTTGGTGACATGTGAACTGTAGAAATGCCCCTTGTGAGCTTCCCTGGCCTCCTCATCTTATTGCATACTGTTGAAGACAGCGTCTTCCAAAATCACAATGGCTTATGTCTTTCTTACGCAATCCCCTTGTTAGGCTGAAAGATTCCCTCCTGATCAGATTCCTGACTGCATGATTAGCTGCCTCTGTTGCCATCCCTAGACTGCACAGGCTCTTGCCGCTTTATAATTTTGTTTATTTCCCAAATGTTATAAGCTACTTTACATACCTTTGACTTTACAAAAATTCTGCCTCCAGTGGAGGATTTCCACACTGTGTCTTGCTGACAATGTCCTACTACTTTCAGCTTCTATTTTTATGTCAAAGGCTTGTGAAGCTTCCCCTGGCCTCACCTTCAGGATGCTCCACATCAGAGGTGACTTTGAACTTGCTTGCATCAGTACCACAAGACAACTCTTGAATCTCAAACAGCTGAAGCAGAGGGAAATAGTAGGTACTCAATCACTGTTGAACCCTAAAGGCAGAACTGCCCTGTTAATGGGTGCTGACCTGTCTGAGAGAAAGTGATAGGTGCATCTCAGTACACAAACAATGATGCTCAAGAGACAGCAAAGAGTATTGTGTTCTCATATACTGCCTCAAGGAGTATGGGCATTTATTTCAGTAGTTTATTGGATAACTTAGAGGCTGTATAGAATTTTAATATCAAACTAGGTCTTTCATAAAGTCGGGTTTTGTTGATGTCCTTTGTTGTTTACTTGTTTGGCATTTTCATGCCCACGCATAATTTGTCTTTGAAATTCTCACTGGCTTGCCATGAAATTTCTCTATGGCAAACCTCATTTGATTCTTTGACTATAAAGGAGACACTAGTTGGAAAAAAAAGTCAGCGCATAAATTATGAAATTTGTGTAAGGAATGCTATCCCAGAAGCAATGATAGAGCAATGAGCCTAAAGATGCTCAACGTCAATGATGCAGCATTGTTTGGTATTTATATTTAGTCCTGTGTTTTCTATGACAGCAGAACATATGTTCTGAGATGGGACATTGCTGGGTTTTGCCTCATCAACTTGAAGCCTCTCTTCAGTCAGCATAAGGTTGGCTTCTGTAGAAGCATGCTTTTATAGTGGTGCATGAGTCATCTGTTTTCACATGCTTGGTACTATAAGGAACTGAGACATATGCCTCCTGTGTCAAGATTGAGTGTGAATGTGAAGGATGAAAATAAAGAGAATCCTCGAGCATACTCGAGTGGAGATTGCTGCAATCTTGTGGGCTGATCGTTTTCAGAGCCACCATGACTTTCTCCGAACTGCAGTTTTAGAGTATTCTTTCTCCCTTCATGCAGTGCACAGAAGTAATTCTTAGCCCTGGGCATACTATTCTGTGATGAGCTCTATTTCTCTGTGGTCAGCTGCAAACTTTGATTTGCTTTTATTAACAAGAAAAGCTGTATTTATTTACCAAACAAATGTGAGCAAATGGGGCCAGGATCATTTACCAAGTGATCCATCCACCCACGTTGAGTATGAATCCAACAGCAGTCCATGCAACTTTTTAATTAAGACTTTTTTTTTCCAGAATGAAAAAAAGAATCACAACATGAGTATATGGGTCAGATCTCCAGGGTAATACCTTGATATGGATGCTAGAGCTCATTGGTTGATGAGTTTGTATCCAAACTAGAACCAGACCTTCATTAGGAAGGCTGGGTTTGAGGATGTAGCTGTCCCTACAGATTGCATTTATGTCTTTGCAGAATCTATTTTTCTCAGAATCCTTACTAAGTAAGCCTTTGTTTGTTTAGACTGCATAATATGGTTAAAAATTATATTCTTATGATTTGCAAATCAAAACACCTGTGGTGACACCAAACCTTAGAGATTAATAGTTTAGAGAAAGTCCCTATTTGTCAAAAATATCATCACATAGGAAAACTAGAAAAAGGATGACTTCAACAAAGAACCAAGGTGATCTAGGACAGAGTAAATAAAGTGAAATTAATAGATGAGGACTAAAAGTTAACCAGCAACGGAAATAGAAGCTTCAGATAATAGAAGCTTTATGCAAATGCATAAAGGTCCTTTTATAGTGAACAATATGTAAACTCTGAAGCAATCAGCCGAAATGTCCCCTTTGGGAAGAGCTTCAGTGAACCCAAGGGTTATGATAATGGTTCCAAATGCACAAACCAAAATCCATGAACTTCATCGAACAGCAGATTTAAATATTTAGGTACTATCAAGAGCAATAAGAGAACGATAGCAATTAATGTTAAAATATCAAGACAATAGCAGCTTGATCAAGTTAATAAACAGTATAGGGACCATTTAGAAGGGGGAGAACCTTGATTTCATCCCACTACAAGAATAAAGAGTTTCTTAATGTGGTATCACGTCATTCCTCCTTACGGCCTACAAAATAGGGTTAGAGACATTGTTAAATAATAATAATAATAATAATAATAATAATAATAATATTGCTATTTATTAACTTACATTCTGCAGGAAGGAAGTCCTCCTTAGATGGTGTTAGGTAGGCAGTAACTTCCTTTCGCCTTAGCGGAAGTTCTTTAGTTACTAGGCCCCATGGCTGCCTGAAGAAACTGTCTGAGAAGCTCATGATCCTAGCAGCTTAATTAACTAAAAGATAATGCTAATGATCACAGCTAATGTATATCAAGCACTTAGGATGCTTCCGGCATGCTGCTCGCACATATACCCTCATTTAATTCTCGTAATATCCTCATAAGTGACGAATGTTGAGGCTGCGCCTTTTTCTTACATTCAAAGAAAGCACTGGGGAGGTTGGTGAGGCTGCACAGCCAGCTCCTGGCTCCACTGTGACCCGGTGCAGAACGGAGGTCATCAAAGCTTCATCTTTAGCTCCCTGGGAAGCCCCATCTCCCAGCATCTCTGAAATCTTACACGGAAGCTTATCTTCATTTGCACTGTGGGGTTATCACTGATTTTTTTTAACATGGGAGTAGAATGTTTGCAGTAAATATTAGTTTTGGATATTTCACTGTACTTGGACAACCATGAACACAATATGAAAGCCTACATTGTATAGAATCAAAATAAATACAGCAAACTATTAAATAAATACCTACACTAATAAAACTCAGAAAAGAGGGGCTTGTTTTCTCTGTGATTTCATTACTGAGCTGTGTTGTAATTCAGATAAAGTTTCTAGGTTACAAGATAATTTTCGGTTTCTCACAACACTGTGGGTTATCTGGACATGTGTGTGACCAGGATTCTTGGAATGTACTCCAATAGAAGATTCTAGGAAGCTATGTAGATAAGCAATTCTTACAATTACATTTAGTGTCCTTTATCACTCTCCCTGCCCATCGCTCCTCTTGTTCCATTTCACGAAATTGTCTGTTTTAAAATTCCTTTGTGCTGAAGAGAACGACAGTGGGCAAATGCCAGAACCACAGAAATTAGAGACCTACAGAGTCATTTGAAAAGTCAGAATAAATAAGAAACAACGAACAGGATGGTTCTCCCATAAGATGAAGATTTAAGTGTTCTCTGTCTCTCTGTCTCTCTGTCTCTCTGTCTCTCTGTCTCTCTCTCTCTCTCTCTCTCTCTCTCTCTCTCTCTCTCCCTTCCTCTCAGATGCAATGAAGACTCTTAAAAGTTCTTTCCCCCTTATATAGTTTCTACTTTAGTTATTATGCACCTGAATGACTAATATCCAAACAAATGTTTCAAATGTTTTATCATTTCTTTTAAAATACTGCATGTGCTCAGGAACAAACCAGTAGTTTCTGTGTAACTCCTTGTTGAAACGAGCATTAGGTGGTCCTCAGCACAGGTCTCCTGGCAGCAGAGTTTCCAGGCAGATCACGCTGAGGAGAAAAGTGAGCAGAAATAAGATGAGAGAGGACTAATTTGACTAAGGAAGAAAAAGAGGTATGTGTGTGTGTGTGTGTGTGTGTGTGTGTGTGTGTGTGTGTGTGTGTGTGCCTGTTTGTATGTGTGAGCATGACTTAGAGAAAAGAATTAAAAGGAAAGATTTTGATTTTTTTTTTCATATTTTTTTTATTAACTTGAGTATTTCTTATATACATTTCGAGTGTTATTCCCTTTCCCGGTTTCCGGGCAAACATCCCCCTCCCCCCTCCCCTTCCTTATGGGTGTTCCCCTCCCAACCCTCCCCCCATTGCCGCCCTCCCCCCATAGACTAGTTCACTGGGGGTTCAGTCTTAGCAGGACCCAGGGCTTCCCCTTCCACTGGTGCTCTTACTAGGATATTCATTGCTACCTATGGGGTCAGAGTCCAGGGTCAGTCCATGTATAGTCTTTAGGTAGTGGCTTAGTCCCTGGAAGCTCTGGTTGCTTGGCATTGTTGTACTTTTGGGGTCTCGAGCCCCTTCAAGCTCTTCCAGTTCTTTCTCTGATTCCTTCAATAGGGGACCTATTCTCAGTTCAGTGGTTTGCTGCTGGCATTCGCCTCTGAATTTGCTGTATTCTGGCTGTGTCTCTCAGGAGCGATCTACATCCGGCTCCTGCCGGTCTGCACTTCTTTGCTTCATCCATCTTGTCTAATTGGGTGGCTGTATATGTATGGGCCACATGTGGGGCAGGCTCTGAATGGGTGTTCCTTCAGTCTCTGTTTTAATCTTTGCCTCTCCCTTCCCTGCCAAGGGTATTCTTTTTCCTCATTTATAGAAGGAGTGAAGCATTCACATTTTGATCATCCGTCTTGAGTTTCGTTTGTTCTAGGGATCTAGGGTAATTCAAGCATTTGGGCTAATAGCCACTTATCAATGAGTGCATACCATGTATGTCTTTCTGTGATTGGGTTAGCTCACTCAGGATAATATTTTCCAGTTCCAACCATTTGCCTACGAATTTCATAAACTCGTTGTTTTTGATAGCTGAGTAATATTCCATTGTGTAGATGTACCACATTTTCTGTATCCATTCCTCTGTTGAAGGGCATCTGGGTTCTTTCCAGCTTCTGGCTATTATAAATAAGGCTGCGATGAACATAGTGGAGCACGTGTCTCTTTTATATGTTGAGGCATCTTTTGGGTATATGCCCAAGAGAGGTATAGCTGGATCCTCAGGCAGTTCAATGTCCAATTTTCTGAGGAACCTCCAGACTGATTTCCAGAATGGTTTTACCAGTCTGCAATCCCACCAACAATGGAGGAGTGTTCCTCTTTCTCCACATCCTCGCCAGCATCTGCTGTCACCTGAGTTTTTGATCTTAGCCATTCTCACTGGTGTGAGGTGAAATCTCAGGGTTGTTTTGATTTGCATTTCCCTTATGACTAAAGATGTTGAACATTTCTTTAGGTGTTTCTCAGCCATTCGGCATTCCTCAGCTGTGAATTCTTTGTTTAGCTCTGAACCCCATTTTTTAATAGGGTTATTTGTTTCCCTGCGGTCTAACTTCTTGAGTTCTTTGTATATTTTGGATATAAGGCCTCTATCTGTTGTAGGATTGGTAAAGATCTTTTCCCAATCTGTTGGTTGCCGTTTTGTCCTAACCACAGTGTCCTTTGCCTTACAGAAGCTTTGCAGTTTTATGAGATCCCATTTGTCGATTCTTGATCTTAGAGCATAAGCCATTGGTGTTTTGTTCAGGAAATTTTTTCCAGTGCCCATGTGTTCCAGATGCTTCCCTAGTTTTTCTTCTATTAGTTTGAGTGTGTCTGGTTTGATGTGGAGGTCCTTGATCCACTTGGACTTAAGCTTTGTACAGGGTGATAAGCATGGATCGATCTGCATTCTTCTACATGTTGACCTCCAGTTGAACCAGCACCATTTGCTGAAAATGCTATCTTTTTTCCATTGGATGGTTTTGGCTCCTTTGTCAAAAATCAAGTGACCATAGGTGTGTGGGTTCATTTCTGGGTCTTCAATTCTATTCCATTGGTCTATCTGTCTGTCTCTGTACCAATACCATGCAGTTTTTATCACTATTGCTCTGTAATACTGCTTGAGTTCAGGGATAGTGATTCCCCCTGAAGTCCTTTTATTGTTGAGGATAGCTTTAGCTATCCTGGGTTTTTTGTTATTCCAGATGAATTTGCAAATTGTTCTGTCTAACTCTTTGAAGAATTGGATTGGTATTTTGATGGGGATTGCATTGAATCTGTAGATTGCTCTTGGTAAAACGGCCATTTTTACTATATTAATCCTGCCAATCCATGAGCATGGGAGATCTTTCCATCTTCTGAGGTCTTCTTCAATTTCTTTCCTCAGTGTCTTGAAGTTCTTATTGTACAGATCTTTTACTTGCTTGGTTAAAGTCACACCGAGGTACTTTATATTATTTGGGTCTATTATGAAGGGTGTCGTTTCCCTAATTTCTTTCTCGGCTTGTTTCTCTTTTGTATAGAGGAAGGCAACTGATTTATTTGAGTTAATTTTATGCCCAGCCACTTTGCTGAAGTTGTTTATCAGCTTTAGTAGTTCTCTGGTGGAACTTTTGGGATCACTTAAATATACTATCATGTCATCTGCAAATAGTGATATTTTGACCTCTTCTTTTCCGATCTGTATCACTCTGATCTCCTTTTGTTGTCTGATTGCTCTGGCTAGAACTTCAAGAACTATATTGAATAAGTAGGGAGAGAGTGGGCAGCCTTGTCTAGTCCCTGAGTTTAGTGGGATTGCTTCAAGTTTCTCTCCATTTAGTTTAATGTTAGCAACTGGTTTGCTGAATATGGCTTTTACTATGTTTAGGTATGGGCCTTGAATTCCTATTCTTTCCAGGACTTTTATCATGAAGGGGTGTTGAATTTTGTCAAATGCTTTCTCAGCATCTAATGAAATGATCATGTGGTTCTGTTCTTTCAGTTTGTTTATATAATGGATCACGTTGATGGTTTTCCGTATATTAAACCATCCCTGCATGCCTGGGATGAAGCCTACTTGATCATGGTGGATGATTGTTTTGATGTGCTCTTGAATTCGGTTTGCCAGAATTTTATTGAGTATTTTTGCGTCGATATTCATAAGGGAAATTGGTCTGAAGTTCTCTTTCTTTGTTGTGTCTTTGTGTGGTTTAGGTATAAGAGTAATTGTGGCTTCGTAGAAGGAATTCGGTAGGGCTCCATCTGTTTCAATTTTGTGGAATAGTTTGGATAATATTGGTATGAGGTCTTCTATGAAGGTTTGATAGAATTCTGCACTAAACCCGTCTGGACCTGGACTCTTTTTGGTTGGGAGACCTTTAATGACTGCTTCTATTTCCTTAGGAGTTATGGGGTTGTTTAACTGGTTTATCTGTTCCTGATTGAACTTCGATACCTGGTATCTGTCTAGGAAATTGTCCATTTCCTGAAGATTTTCAAATTTTGTTGAATATAGGTTTTTATAGTAAGATCTGATGATTTTTTGAATTTCCTCTGAATCTGTAGTTATGTCTCCCTTTTCCTTTCTGATTTTGTTAATTTGGACGCACTCTCTGTGTCCTCTCGTTAGTCTGGCTAAGGGTTTATCTATCTTGTTGATTTTCTCAAAGAACCAACTTTTGGTTCTGTTGATTCTTTCTATGGTCCTTTTTGTTTCTACTTGGTTGATTTCAGCTCTGAGTTTGATTATTTCCTGCCTTCTACTCCTCCTGAGTGTATTTGCTTCTTTTTGTTCTAGAGCTTTTAGGTGTGCTGTCAAGCTGCTGACATATGCTCTTTCCTGTTTCTTTCTGCAGGCACTCAGCGCTATGAGTTTTCCTCTTAGCACAGCTTTCATTGTGTCCCATAAGTTTGAGTATGTTGTATCTTCATTTTCATTAAATTCTAAAAAGTTTTTAATTTCTTTCTTTATTTCTTCCTTGACCAGGTTATCGTTGAGTAGAGCATTGTTCAATTTCCACGTATATGTGGGCATTCTTCCCTTATTGTTATTGAAGACCAGTTTTAGGCCGTGGTGGTCCGATAGCACGCATGGGATTATTTCTATCTTTCTGTACCTGTTGAGGCCCGTTTTTTGACCAATTATATGGTCAATTTTGGAGAAAGTACCATGAGGAGCTGAGAAGAAGGTATATCCTTTTGCTTTAGGATACAATGTTCTATAAATATCCGTTAAGTCCATTTGGCTCATGACTTCTCTTAGTCTGTCGACATCACTGTTTAATTTCTGTTTCCATGATCTGTCCATTGATGAGAGTGGGGTGTTGAAGTCTCCCACTATTATTGTGTGAGGTGCAATGTGTGTTTTGAGCTTTAGTAAGGTTTCTTTTACGTATGTAGGTGCCCTTGTATTTGGGGCATAGATATTTAGGATTGAGAGTTCATCTTGGTGGATTTTTCCTTTGATGAATATGAAGTGTCCTTCCTTATCTTTTTTGATGACTTTCAGCTGGAAATTGATTTTATTTGATATTAGAATGGCTACTCCAGCTTGCTTCTTCTGACCATTTGCTTGGAAAGTTGTTTTCCAGCCTTTCACTCTGAGGTAGTGTCTGTCTTTGTCTCTGAGGTGTGTTTCCTGTAGGCAGCAGAATGCTGGGTCCTCGTTGCGTATCCAGTTTGTTAATCTATGTCTTTTATTGGGGAGTTGAGGCCATTGATATTGAGAGATATTAAGGAATAGTGATTATTGCTTCCCGTTATATTCATATTTGGATGTGAGGTTATGTTTGTGTGCTTTCATTCTCTTTGTTTTGTTGCCAAGACGATTAGTTTCTTGCTTCTTCTAGGGTATAGCTTGCCTCCTTATGTTGGGCTTTACCATTTATTATCCTTTGTAGTGCTGGATTTGTAGAAAGATATTGTGTAAATTTGGTTTTGTCATGGAATATCTTGGTTTCTCCATCAATGTTAATTGAGAGTTTTGCTGGATACAGTAACCTGGGCTGGCATTTGTGTTCTCTTAGGGTCTGTATGACATCAGTCCAGGATCTTCTGGCCTTCATAGTTTCTGGCGAGAAGTCTGGTGTGATTCTGATAGGTCTCCCTTTATATGTTACTTGACCTTTTTCCCTTACTGCTTTTAATATTCTTTCTTTATTTTGTGCGTTTGGTGTTTGACAATTATGTGACGGGAGGTGTTTCTTTTCTGGTCCAATCTATTTGGAGTTCTGTAGGCTTCTTGTATGTCTATGGGTATCTCTTTTTTTAGGTTAGGGAAGTTTTCTTCTATGATTTTGTTGAAGATATTTACTGGTCCTTTGAGCTGGGAGTCTTCACTCTCTTCTATACCTATTATCCTTAGGTTTGATCTTCTCATTGAGTCCTGGATTTCCTGTATGTTTTGGACCAGTAGCTTTTTCCCGCTTTACATTATCTTTGACAGTTGAGTCAATGATTTCTATGGAATCTTCTGCTCCTGAGATTCTCTCTTCCATCTCTTGTATTCTGTTGGTGAGGCTTGTATCTACAGCTCCTTGTGTCTTCTTTTGGTTTTCTATATCCAGGGTTGTTTCCATGTGTTCTTTCTTGATTGCTTCTATTTCCATTTTTAATTCCTTCAACTGTTTGATTGTGTTTTCCTGGAATTCTTTCAGGGATTTTTGCGATTCCTCTCTGTAGGCTTCTACTTGTTTATTAATGTTTTCCTGTGTTTCCCTAAGTGTGTTCATGTCTTTCTTGAAGTCCTCCAGCATCATGATCAAATATGATTTTGAAACTAGATCTTGCTTTTCTGGTGTGTTTGGATATTCCATGTTTGTTTTGGTGAGAGAATTGGGCTCCGATGATGGCATGTAGTCTTGGTTTCTGTTGCTTGGGTTCCTGTGCTTGCCTCTCGCCATCAGATTATCTCTAGTGTTACTTTGTTCTGCTATTTCTGACAGTGGCTAGACTGTCCTATAAGCCTGTGTGTCAGGAGTGCTGTAGACCTGTTTTCCTCTCTTTCAGTCAGTTATGGGGACAGAGTGTTCTGCTTTCGGGCGTGTAGTTTTTCCTCTCTACAGGTCTTCAGCTGTTCCTGTGGGCCTGTGTCTTGAGTTCACCAGGCAGCTTTCTTGCAGCAGAAAATTTGGTCTTACCTGTGGTCCTGAGGCTCAGGTTCGCTCGTGGGGTGCTGCCCAGGGGCTCTCTGCAGTGGCAGCAACCAGGAAGACCTGTGCCGCCCCTTCCGGGAGCTTCAGTGCACCAGGGTTCCAGATGGTCTTTGGCTTTTTTCTCTGGCGTCCGAGATGTGTGTGCAGGGAGCAGTCTCTTCTGGTTTCCCAGGCTTGTCTGCCTCTCTGAAGGTTTAGCTCTCCCTCCCACGGGATTTGGGTGCAGAGAACTGTTTATCCGGTCTGTTTCCTTCAGGGTCCGGAGGTGTCTCAGGCAGGTGTCCTGCCGCTCCTGGGCCCTCCCCCACGGGAGCCCAGAGGCCTTATACAGTTTCCTCTTGGGCCAGGGATGTGGGCAGGGGTGAGCAGTGTTGGTGGTCTCTTCTGCTCTACAGCCTCAGGAGTGCCCACCTGACCAGGTGGTTGGGTCTCTCTCTCACCGGGTCTGGGAGCAGAGAGCTGCTGCGGGCCGGGATCCTCGGGAAGATTTTGATTTTTAATTAACTTCTTAAAGTAGATTGTGAGATGTAAATTTATTTGTTTAATGGTATTTTAACTATTATCAGAAAGATATAATATCTAACATCTTTTTTCCAAACAAAAGATTGATTTACTTTGATTATACTTAGTTTTATTAAATTCTTTTTGTATATTGAGAGAAGTTGTTAAGATCTGCAGGTCTTAAATATTTAAAAGTGGGTCTCCCACTTAAGAACAGATTCCAAACACTCCAGAAAAGTAAGTTCTCCAAAATTGCCCTTTTCTCTTAAGAATCTTGAAGTACCATTCATATGTTAAATTACCAGAGTGAAATTAGAGCTGTTGTCAGTATAAATAGTTTCTTATGAGTATGGAAGCCAAAAAGCTCTACCACTGAGCCTTCTGAAAACAAGGGGAAAATAACATTATCTTCCCATGATTCGGTCCACTTTAATTCTCCTTGGCTCATTAACCCTCAGAATTAATTATTAAATAGATGTTTTAACCGCAGCAAATATACTCAGGCTACATCTATAGGGTAGGTTATAAATATCCTGACAAAAATCAACTACCCTGTATGAATAGTAATAAAAAGAATAACTCGCCAGTAAAATGTTCGCCGATGGCGGCAGATCCCCACCTGTTCCACGCGGTCCTGATGAAGAAAGGACTTGAGACCCTGAACTTCTCTTTATTGTTTATTACTGCTCTCTGGTGTGCTTTGCTACAACCTACAAACAATATGAGATTAAAAACAATTCACTGGGGGTTAAATGCATGGCATGGCATAGACATCCGCTGTATGTATACAACTGATTCTTCTAAAAGAATACTGCCTTAGCTGTGGATCAGATCCAGAGCAGCCACAGAGTTGGTGACGTCTTTATCTGGATTCTCCTTCTTAATGTCTGCTTTTCACTTTTGCTTTCCTAGGCAGATACTTCTAAATTTTTTAGGCTTGCTGCCTGATATCATTTCAGTTTCAGTGTAGAAACCGATGCTGTGGTCTGAAAATCCTACACTACTTGTGGATCCAAAGAACAAGGCACAATTGGTTGTTTGTTTGTTTGTTTGTGGTTTTTTTGTTTTGTTTTGTTTTGTTTTGTTATTGTCACATATACTCGGTTCTTCAGAGCATTGAGAGACATTGGGCCAGACAAGACAACATCTTCTGTAGTGCGGTTTCTTTCCACATTCATTAAAACATATTTATTCCTTGACACTCATTAATACCACCCACACACCCCCTCCCTCCTCTCTCCTTCCCTTCCTCTCCCTCTTTTTCTCCCTCTCCCATCTCTGTGTGTTCTGAAGCATTAGAATATTTATATTAATTTTGTGCCATAAATTAATTCTTACTATACATTAATTCTTACAATACATAAGTGGTCAGATTTTTATTTAGTCTAACTGTGGGAATCCATCCATCAATATAACAAGATGAAATTGACACTCAAGATCTCCACTGTACACAGGTGAAGGAAATGAGGCTGAGCTGGTTGAGGGGGAGATGAGGGGAGAGGCAGGGTGTGTGTGTGAATGAAGAGGAGAAGACTTTGAATCCTTGTTCTCCATCCTGGGTCATTTCACAGATCTGATGGCAGACTTCTCCTTTGGCATGGGAAAGCAAAATGGAGTCTGCATGTGATACCTTACAAAGTTCTCTGTAAACCGTCCTCTCACAATCAAGAGTTGAAATGAACCACATGCACCACACCCTGTGATTTGCACATCCTTGGATCAGAGCAAGGAATGGGAAAGCGGCCATTTGCTTCCTTGTTGACTGTGCTAACCAAAGGTTTCTCTCACTAGCATTTAGTAGCAGTAAATGTCCTTTGCTTTCATGGCCTATTCACATAGAACAATCATGAAGCTTATTAGACAAGCAAACCATAGCTACCCCCACCAACTGTTTGCAGGAAGCATTTTTCATCTGGTAGCTCAAATTCATGAGTTTTCAGCTCACACTTAACCTTTGAGTCTTATCAGTCGCAAGGTACCATGACTCAAGAGAATTTATGTCACTTACAATAGCAGCAAACATTTCAGATATCATGTGAAACTTCTCCCCAAAGCCAATAGTTGGTGGTCCACATGCATTTGTGAAGAAAAATGTAGACAACTGTTGCTGGCCCAAATTGTGAGAACTGCGGTGGGGGTGAACAGAGAAGAGGACCACCACACCGCTGTAGCTCAGGTCCTGGCGCATGCTTTTCTTGGCTGCTCTGCCCCTTTTATAGCTGCAGAGTGTCTTTTCTCCTGAATGAATGAGCTTGCTGACATCTACAAATGATAGCTGTCCCTTGCGCCACCTGCTATCCTGCCACCATTCATTCTACATAGACAGGCTCTCCTGGAGCAGTCTTACTATTCTTTCAGGTGGCTATCACAGAACCTATCCCAGATGCTACTACTGTGTGGTCAACACCTCATCCACAAGTCAAGAAACGCCTCATAATAAGATGAATATTTACCTCTCCACAGAAACACAGCTTGCAAAGTGGAATCATTACGATGATACTAAATTGCCGAAGTCTGAAATGAGAATAGAAGGGCAGAACCCCATGACAACAGGAGTAAATATAGGGAGAGACAGACACACCAGAGATTCCTCTCTCTGGCATGTGAAGACGCATAGTGGAAGCAGCCATCTGCAAACAGGTGCCTGAACCTTGAATTTTCCAGCCTACATAACTGTAAGAAATAAACAGCTCCTGTTTAACCCCTGCATGAAGTTTTAGTTCTATGCACCCTGAGAGGGATATTGCTCCATTTGTACAGCATACAAATTCTACCCATTCTATTGTAGAATTGTTCACTATTCTGCAGTGGACTCCTACTCTTTCAAGAAAATAGTGTTCTCCTTGTTTTTATTCTCTTTTTGATTTTGCTTTCTACAACCCAAAGAACATCACTTGTCTCTAACCAATCTGATCTACTTGCTGAACTGCAGACAGGAGGATTCAAACCCAGCACCTTTTCATAAGCATAGCTGCCTGCCTGCCCACTCGGACATCTTTCCAGCTGCTCCCTCGTGTATATAGTACTGTCCTGCTCTACTGACCTTGCTCAGAATTCACACTGACCTGCACTGACTCCTTCCTCCTGCCATTTTCCTTCCCTTTCTATAATACTACTTACATGTAGCCGCCATGACAAATTGCCATAAAGAAGCCTTTCCTTTTAAAGAATCAGAAATGTGTTTCCTGAAGCTCTGGGGACCAGAAGCCTCAAAACAGACGTGAAACAGAACTCCACACCCTTTAACAATCTCTCTAGCCTAGATGTTTAGTTTCTTGTGCAAATGTCAGTCCTTCACCATACTGCATACTTAGTTGGCTGTGATCATCTTGCACTCTACTTCTATGTCTGTGACACCTCCCTTCTGTATCCCTATGAGGATAGTCAACACAAGACTTAGTGCCTACCCAAATTGATCACAATGATCAAATGATCACAATGACCAAAATGATCACAATGCCTCAAAATCCTTAAACTAACTGCATTTACTAATAGTCATTTCCAAACACTATAACATTCACAGGGTCTGAGAATTAGGACTTATCAATAAACATATCTTTTGTGGGGACACCACCCCCTTGAACCACTAAACTAACCAATGATTTTCCTCACCCCAGTCACAAAGCAGCCTCCTGGCAGATGGCAGCCGTGTTTCCATTCTTCCTTCTTATGATCTAGTTTTCTTCTGCTTGCAGGAACACAGGTTGATCTCTGGCACCTACCTGCTTCTATTGACACCTCACTCAGCTGTGGGTCTAAACCACATGACCATGAGCTAATCTGCATAAGCTCATCTGCAGCTGTTAGTCAATTCCCTTTCTACCATCAAAACTACAGAGAGGATCCACCATGCTAAACTGTGCTTTTGAAAGAGCCTTGTATCATTTCATGCCTCTATGGGTTTCTACTTCCTTGATTTTTTTTACATTAAATAACTCATCCTTAAGGTCTGATTTAATTAAAATGTTTAATGCATTATTATCTCAAATATCAGATAGAACTGGTGTGTAATAATCCATCTCTGGGAGAGGTCAAAAGTGATTTCTCCTAGGTCACAATTATATCCACAGAAAAAAATACTTATAACAGATAATTCTATGAAGAGATGAGGTCCCCATCACTTTTCCAGGGCTCATCAAATATGAATGAAGGGAAGTGTGAAGGTTGGCATCAAATATAGCTGCTTATAATTTCAAACCAAATAAAAAATATATGAGACAAATGAAACATGTAAGCCCAGTTTGAGACAACATTCAGTCAATGTACCCCAACAGAAAGCACAAAAAAACTATTTGCATGTGGGTCCACTAAAGAAAATGCTTATGTTTCAGTGTAAAACACTGTGTGCATGCCTATGCTTCTATACTGTAACAGTCCTGGATGCTATAAGTCTTGCCAAAGAAATGATTCATTCCTTGTTACTATAGCTTTACTGTATAAGGCACTGTGCCATAGTTAGGTCACAGGACATGGTTTGCACTTCTGGTATTTTTAGCATCTCATATTTCAAGAGCACATTCTGTGTTTTTCTAGCCCTTTTTGGATTTTAGAGCATTCCTTGAAAATATTTAAGATAAAATCTATCTGATGATAGTACAAAGGAAACAAAGTCTGGGATTCATGGGATAAGGGTCTGGGGAGATGACTCTGTGTACCCATTGCTTGCCTTTCCCAGCATGAGTACCTGAGTCCAATGCTAGTATCCATGTAACTTTGACATAGTATCACACCATTGTAATCTCAGCAATGGGAGAAGATCCCGCTGAGGCTTGCTGGCCTTCCTTAGTGATCTCAAGGCCAAGAGAAACTTTCAGGGATGCTTTCAGGGGTTCAGGTTGCCTACATGTTGTTTCAGAGCCCAAGGGAAAGCATCACCAGATTGACTCAGATATTCTGAACTAGAACATGAAGTAATCGTATAATAATAGTTCCTCAACAAAAGAAGGCAGGATTTAGATAAACACACTTAAAATAGAAATTACATGAGAGTAAAGCAATTGTAGGAATCGTCATTTTTTTCTACTTATCTTTATTTTCTCCTATATTCTCAGTCAATTGTATATAGGTGAAATATACTGCAAGTAAAACAGTGAATATTTAATATAGAGTACTTTCTTAATGGGTTATTAATAAGGACTAAACTTAGAGGCTCATGCATGCTAGGCACACACTCTGTCACTCAAATGCTTGCAGCCATCCTAACATAGGAAATTCCTATAGTTGGTAAATATGCAGAACTAGCCAAGCAGTGTCACAGTGTTCCAAAAGCAGAAGCAGTGAACAGTTGCTGGCAATGTTTTCTGTTCATAGATGGCCATTGAAGGATATGTGTGACCGTAAGAAAATCTACAGAGCAGTGTTTCCAAAGGTGGGGTGGAGGGCAATATTGAAACAGAAAATTCCAGATCAACTCAGACTCATCATGTTTCCAAGTCCATCACTAATGATCAGCAAGGAAGGCCATTTTCTACTAGACCCAAGTGAATCTTAATGGAAAGTTAGATGCTAAATTCCTTCAGTCAGTTGCTCATAACCTTCCTTGGTGTGAGACCACTAAGTCCCAGTAACATAAAATTTTGAAAATAACACCTAGTAATGAAAGATATTTGTGGGGAAACTTAATATCCTCACAATTACCCAGTTTTAATTTGCAAGGTGGACCTTTTCTGCTAAAGTCTTCTCAGCAGGAAATGGATACAATAAATATTCTAGAGAAAATGCCAATGACCTGTTTATAGCACTCATTTTGGATTATGCCAGTCAATTCAACAGTTTGCAATTTCAAACATTGCTTAATCAGTACTGTACCACCTAAGCCACAGCACATAACCTGAAGTCTTTAAGAAGAACTTGAACTTTACTGTACATGGAAGACAAAGCTATTAAAATTTCTATTACATTTGTTTATTTTTGGGAGGGGTGTACAACTTGCACGCAGAGGTTAGAAGATAACTTCTGGGAATTCTACCCACCATTTATATGCCAATGATTACATCCATGTCCTCAGGCTTGGCAGTGAGCACCTTTAACCACTGAGCCATCTTGTTTCCCACTAAGAAAACTAAGGAAAATGTGATAATAAGAAAAATGGTCATAGAATCTTTCAAGAATTTTCCCCATAAGTGTGTGTGTGTGTGTGTGTGTGTGTGTGTGTGTGTGTGTGTGTGTAGCTTGGATGTCTTCCTCAGGCACCTTGGAACGTAGCACTCCCTAAGTTCATCCCCTCATTCCCCTTGTATTTCCTAAGCCTAAACCACTCACGGCAGTCCATCCCCGTGGCATGATTTGTGCTCCCAAAACTGAAGATCAGCGTGGTCAAGTCATAAAGTCTCTTAGTAGAGAAAACTGGATATTTTTAAATGTTAGATCCAATGTGCTTAGTCTAAATCCTGAAGTTCATGCAGCAGAAAAATCTATAATGTCAGTGAAGCCAGAAGCCCGTGCGGCTTCATCAGCCCAGCAGCTCAGGTGTGTTTCCCTCTTGGAAGCCATAACTGGGTAACTCAACCTCACTTCACCCCAAATAGTTCACTGTCCATCCCAGCATCCTTCACTTCCTATCACACAACCTGAGGATACACATGATTGAAGAGACATTACATTGAGTGACGTTGACAGGAAATGATGCATATATATTCTTTGGGGAAGAATTAGTAGCATGACCCCCTCTGAGCATGGGAAACTGGGAAATACAGAGAACGGTTTTGCTCTTGGTGAGACTTCAGTGTCTCCTGCCCTGCTGCCCTCCCTCTTCCTACGTGGAATTTGCAACATTGAAGATATCACTTCCTTATCATGTACTGTTGAAGTTGTTCTCATTGGATTGTCCTCGTTGGATTCTCCTCTCTGCCTACTCTTCATTAATTTTATCAGAGCCACCCCCAATCAGTAGCAGCAAATCTGACTGTAACATCCCTTGTTCTTCTGTCTGTGCTCCACCCTTGTGGCTTGAATTTTTTTCTTACGTATTGACAGTTGGTCAATATAGCTTGTGCTGACTAATTCTCTTCTTTCCTGGAAGGAAAACTATCACTTCTCAGGCTACTCCTCCTCAATGTTATCTGTCGTAATTCAGGATCAGAGTGAAGATTTCTTGACAATGAAAACACAAAAACTTAAAGTTATGTTCCCTCAAATTCCACTCTACAAATTCTGCAGCGATGGAAGGGAGAAGTCTTTGACCTATGTAAATTTCAAGGAACACAAAGAAACATACTCTATTACTAAGCAAAGAGTACAATTTTTTAAAAATATCTTTTAACCCTTTTTAATTGACACATGAGAAAAAAAAGCATGTGTTTAGAGTGATATTTTGATAGTGACTCCTTATTTCTCTTAAGAGAAAAGGAGATGCATATAATGTCTGCCCTCATAGTGTAGCCTTTGGGGTTTTTACAATATCTTTGAGAAAAATATAGCTTTTTAAAGTAAACAACATAATTTAAGACCCATCTTGATAATGTGCTACCTACCTATAATTCCTGAATTTAGGAAACACAAGGCAGGATGATTCTGATTCTGAGCATGATGACAGCCTGGGCTACTACTGAGACCATGTGTATGTCTGTGTGTGTAAGAGAGAGAGAGAGAGAGAGAGAGAGAGAGAGAGAGAGAGAGAGAGAGAGAGAGAGAGAGAGAAACAGACACACAGAATAGAGACAGAGAGACAAAAGATTAAAGCATTGGCTACATTGCCTAGATAATTTGATAAGAGAGAGTTATAATTACAAAATATTTATTACTGGTTATTATTAATGGTTATCACATCTCCATGCATAAGATTGTTTCTTACATTGAGAATAAGTGAGGTAAGAATTATTGGAAAGAGATTTTTTCCTTCTCAGAATTAGAGATATTGCCAAAGAATTGTGTGATTAAATACAGTTTGAATTATAACTAGTCAATGTACATTGAATTTTCTTTCTGCTGCTCTATAATTAATCACAACTCCGAAATTTAATTCTGGTCCGATCTATTTTTTAGTGCTTATTAGATTAAGATTTCTCCATCCACTTTGCTTTCCTATGCTGACCTGCAGCAACAATATTACTAAAGTAGGATTTCTGTTAATTAGTCATGTGCTGGGGAGATGGAGGAACCCCAAACATCTCTAAGCCAATTAGATTCTAACTGAATCTGGGTAGCAAGATCAGACTACATGGTGTTATCTAATTATATCTCAAAGACACATTTTTAATTTATGATTCACAGAAGTGTAAGCATACAATTCCAGAGGTCAGTTCAGAGGTCATAGATTTTAAGACCAAAGCAAAGTTCCTATTGGTACATGCTTGTTATCTTAAAATTCTACTGAATACAGTTAAAAATAGATGTGTCTTCTAAATACATAATCACCTTTAGAAAATACACTTAATTAAAAATCAGACTATTAAGAAACAAGATGGACAAGTTTGTTCCCTGGTCTCCCTGTAACCACTTCCTTAAACAACAACAACTACTTCTTCTTCTTCTTCTTCTTCTTCTTCTTCTTCTTCTTCTTCTTCTTCTTCTTCTTCTTCTTCTTCTTCTTCTTCTTCTTCTTCTTCCTTTTCTCCTATAAAAGATCAGATCAAAGCACCCATTCTGCAGAGAAGTTCTCTTTGGGAGAGTTTTTTAAAAAATCTGGTACACTAAATTCATCCTAAAAGTTAATAGTCACACAGAAACATCTTATCCTTCTACTTTCTACCATAAGATACATGTTACCTCTAGGCTTAATAACATTTAAATACTGGGATTCTTCAAAAGCTTTGAGTGCCTGAGGATAGCAGATGTTTACAATAGGCTTTTGGGCGTTCAATTTGATGATTCAAAGGTAGACATCAGTGAATTTTCTGCTCTTAAACCACCCAACTTCCCCTCAGTCTCTTCCATTGCATATGCTATTGTCAAGCTGAACCTTCTGATTTCTTTCCCAAGATCATTGTGCAATTCTTATACTAGATATTCTATGTGTAATCTACCATTCATAAGTGTACACTCTGATCAATAGTTGGAGCTCTTCATTTGTTTACCTTCCTTCCTACTGTCAGATTCCCTCAAGATGTCACTGAGGATTTTCCCAATCTTTTCACCCAAGAGCCAGCATACAATTCTGGTATTACCAGCTACACCAAGCTACAGGGCATGGACATTTATGCCTTTACTTGCCAATCCCCTTGCTTCTGCATCTGAACCACTCTCCTGTCACTGCTCCTTTAACTCTGTGGTTCCAAAGAGCAGGCTTGAAGACAGGTAAGTAAACCAAGCTGGGTCACTCAGAATAAACTTGACCTTGGCTAAAAGTATTGATCTAGAGATTGTTCTCTGTCCCTAGCTAGCTAATCACATGAATCACATTCCTTTCCTGGAAGTGTTTCCTATTGAAATGAAATAAGATAAAAATAGGGTGGGTTTTTTTTTTGAGTAGATAATAGTAAGATATAATAACCTTAGAAACAATTTGCATATAGTTCTATCCTGAGAGAAAATGAAACAGTGGTCTGGGGAGAGTGGATTGCTTTATAAATAACTTTAATGATAATGATACTAGATCCCGGGGACAAGCCAAAATGGCAGCTCCAGTCCATCACAGCAGGCTGGCACAGGTGAGGCTGTGAGGAAGACCAGGAGAGAAGTCTGACAGGGCAGCCCTCATCTCAGAAGAGGATAAACGTCAGAGCCAGGCAAACCATAGGCAGGAGAGAGCCTCAGTAGACAGTGATCCATCACAGGTCTGTCTAGGCACAGACAGGGTCCAGAAAGAACATCACAGTTGTTTGGGAGAGTTGCCAGGTTTGAATGTATGTCAGTCCGGCTATTGGCAAAGCCACATAAGCAAATTTTGAGCAAGGCTCACAGTCTCATTATCCTATAAAGATCCATCACCTGCTCCTGTGGTTCTTTCGGGAAGGTCTCCATCCTCCAGCATCAACCCATGCCTAAGGGACCTTATTAGACCTTTCAGCTTTAGGCCATGAGGGCCAGCTGCTGTTCTGGCGATGACTGTGAATGTGAGGGTGGATTTTAAATTCTCCACCCCACAGGCAGTGGAAATAAAAATATGCCAAGAAAATAATGCTCCTCTTCCTCCTCCTCCCCCTCCTCCTCCTCCCCTCCTCCTCCTCCCCCTCCTCCTCCTCCCCCTCCTCCCTCTCCCCCTCCCCATCTCCCTCCTTCTCCTCCTCCTTCTTTGCAAATCTCTTTAATGATTTCACTTAGCATATTACTCCCAGGGAATTTTTAGAAACTTATCTCAATTATTCTCAGAATAATAGCATTGGGGGAAATCATATAGATTAGATTTTGGGTGCTGGGAACTGTACCTGGGTCCACTTCAAAAGTAGGAAGTGTTCTGGTCTGCTGAGGTGTGACTCCACCCACTTGTTTTCCTACTCTTACAATACTGTGGTGATTGAGTAAAGCATCATAGATGACAATATATTCACTCTCTTTAAGTTGAAATTTGATTAAATTATCTATCTTATTATAAATTACTAAAATGGTCTACTAAAGTATTGGCTTTGAAAGATATTACTGTAATACACTGCTCAAAACTCCCAGATTCTTGGGAAATTAGAATATTCTAATGGGGAATTATGTCATACTTCATTCTTTTTATGTCTATATCTTACTTTCTTCTGCTGTTGGAATAAGATTTTCTTCATTGCCCTGTCATTTCCCATATCAATTATCATAAATAAATTGGTCCATTTAATATTTCTTTCCCCAAGAACCATTTAACTCACTTGTAGTTTGTTATAATAAGGAATGAACTCATTTTAAATTTCCTCTTTTGAAAATTCAGTTGTTTCTTTTACCAAGCACTCTCTTCAACACAGTTTATCTCTGGCTCTTGGCACACAGCACTCTTCTCCAGTCACCGAGCTTCCATCATGACTTCAGCCGTTTCTCTGGCAAAGATCTTCACAGCTAGGTTTATTGCCTCTTGGCCCTCCCTCATAGAAGGAAAGGTGGAAGGGTTAAAGAACCTTTATCCAAATATAAGGCCCTCTGCCCAACCAGATGAAGGCAATCTACTCTAATTGCAAATGGTCTCTGGGAGGAACCAGAAGTAAACAAGCTGGGAAGAGTGAGGGAAGGGGCTCTGTCTACCCAATCACCCATGCTGGATTCAGACCCTCCAGTGTGTCTTCTTTATGGTCTCCCAAGCTCCTTCCCATAACCCCTCACTGATTACCTTATAAATAATTGTATAAACTCATTGGTTCCCCCAGTGAACTCTGGTGAAATTGTTCTGTGCTTTGTCATGGGGAGTTACGAGGAAGGTGCACACACACACACACACACACACACACACACACACACACAAAGAGACTCTCACAACAGCTATGTAGTTCTTGGAAATGCTTGTGTCAATGTGAAATGCTTCTCCTAATGGATGTCTTTGCTTATACTTCATATTTTCATGTGGGCCTTTACTTTTTGATGGCTTCTCTTTACTCTTCTGACTCATTGTGATTGATACCACTAAATTACTACACAGAGTAATCATAAATATTATATTATGATATGTATTTGCGAACTGAGTCATGTCAGAGGGAACTATTACACATTTATATATTTACTATTTTACATAAATATCACTTAACAGGAAAATAGTGTCAAGATGTCTGTACTAAATTGCTGTGGTGAAGCTGAGCTCAGGAAAGAAAGTTCATTATAAATATTATCAAAACAATGTATTATCAGATTCTACTTTACACAGAGAAATCTATTTTGGGAGTAGAAGGCATTATCTCTAAGCCTTGTTATTACTGAGTTTCCCATTATCATTAGAGCCATTAAAACACATTTACAGTCTTGATCATAAAATGTTATTTGTTACAAACTATTAATCAATTATTTTCTTTTAGTTTTTTTTTTAATTTTTGTTGTTGTTGGTGGTGGTGGTTTTTGTTTCATTTTATTTTATTTTTCATTACCAGCAAGTGGGCAGCATCTCTCCCGAGAGACACAGCCAGAATACAGCAAACACAGAGGCGTATGCCAGCAGCAAACCACTGAATTGAGAATAGGACCCCCGTTGAAGGAATCAGAGAAAGAACTGGAAGAGCTTGAAGGGGCTCGAGACCCCATATGTACAACAATGCCAAGCAACCAGAGCTTCCAGGGACTAAGCCACTACCTAAAGACTATACATGGACTGACCCTGGACTCTGACCTCATAGGTAGCAATGAATATCCTAGTAAGAGCACCAGTGGAAGGGGAAGCCCTGGGTCCTGCTAAGACTGAACCCCCAGTGAACTAGATTGTTGGGGGGAGGGCGGCAATGGGGGGAGGGTTGGGAGGGGAACACCCATAAAGAAGGGGAGGGGGGAGGGGGATGTTTGCCCGGAAACCGGGAAAGGGAATAACACTCGAAATGTAAATAAGAAATACTCAAGTTAATAAAAAAAAAAAAAAGGAAAGAAATAAAGATTGGGCACTTGGTAACTACATGAATACACAGTATTTTTCTTAACAGGACATAAAAAGAAGTATAAGAATGTCTATTCCTCTTTCACACACACACAGACTCACATACACACATATACATACACACACAAACACACACACAAACACACACAGACACACACACAGACACACACACACAAACACATACATATACACACAAACACACACACACAGACTCTCTCTCTCTCACACACACACACACACACACACACACACACACACTACTAGGGATTGAACTCAGGGCCTCACACACGCTAAGGGTTTTGCCTATCTTATCTGAGCTCAGCCTTGTTTGTTCAGTTTTATTTGGAGATCGGGATGTCTTGACTCACTGTGTAGCACAGGCAGGCCTCGAAGTTTGATCCTTCTATCTCAGCCTCCAGTCTAGATATGGAGATAGGTGTATGCCACTGGTCCCTGCTGCCTACACTACCATTCTAAATAATATGAATTAATTGGAATTAGCTTCATTCAGGTTCCCCAGGGGAAGTAATCAGTCCCTCAAACCTTCCTGACCACAGATACCGGGTGCATATTTCCAGGTCTCAGGTTACCAACACTTCTCTGTACCCTGGCTACACAGTTAAAGCATTCCTACTCTCCCACTGTGGGGCTTGGGTATTTGTAGGAACAACTCACAGGACTCAGAAAACACTTACTTGCTGTTATTAGTGTATATTGTTGTTATTAGTCATTATTAGAAAAAGCCAAACTAATAATGCGTAGATAAAGTAAGTGTTGGGGCGAATATCTAACCCTTTCACAGCTTCAATCCCATTGAGAGGTATCCTCTAGAGAAGCCCAATCGGATGCATGTTCAAACCAATAGACAGTCTTGTTTTAGCCAGCCAGTGACTTCAGTGAGTGTTCAAGACCCTGGTGCAGTCCCCAGCCTTTCTTGGAGTGAGTTTTTAAGCACAAAGTTCACATCCTGGATTAACACACTACAGTTAGAGAGAACAGTTAGCTAGAAGCTGAACTATAAAAGCCAAAAGCAAGGTTTCTATAGTTAGGGACTTTCGCAGAACTATGGACTTTGATAGATTAGATCTGGGTTCTAGGTTTGGCAGTTGTTACTGTCCTGTGAAGGGTTTTAAAGCCTGAACCTCAGTTGTGCTAAGGTCTGGGAGCCTATAACAATATCCCTTTTGGGCACACTCTTGTTCCCACACCTCCGTGTATATATCAGCCTGGAAGCTCTCTGAACCTTTTTGCTTAGGAGGGTGTGTGTGTGTTCTTTCACCAAACTTACGTAATTAGCATACATAATAACGGATTTCACTATGATGTTTCCATATATACATGCCAATGTACTTTGGTCATATCCACCCTCATCACCCTACATCCTTCTCCACTCCCACGGCCTCCTTTTCTCTTTCCAAAGAGTTCATCACGCTGCTGTCTTGTCCTATTAACTTTTAAATCAAAAATGTGTATATACTGTGTGTACTGTGTGTATGTGTGTGTGTGTGTGTACAGGAGAACTGTGAGAGAGGCAAAGTCAAAGTGAATGTGAGTATTGCAGGAACAGCCGTGGCCCGCTGTGGTACTTGTGTGGCTCTGTGTGTGTGGTAAGCAGACAAAGAACTCTGCATTCCTTACCAGTGTCAGTTTTCTCATTCAGTTGTTATTCTAGAGTTACCTAACAGGCGACCACTGGAGGAAAGTGGTGAAGGTTACACTCTCTGCAGACCTCTCTATCACTTTTACAATTTCCCTGAATTTATAATTGTTCCAAGATAAAAATTTAAAGGAGCAAGGAATATGCCACCCTTCTCCCTTGCAAAACATTGTTTCAAGAACAAAAAAATCCTAAAACTTTTTTCAAGGGACAATGATGCCAAACGTCCCAGGCTTACACCTTCTCTCTTCCCTGACCAAGGCATTTAAACACAGAAAATTGCCGTACGCATCTTCTTTCTTTGAATTAATAGCTAAATAGATGCTGCTATGACTTTTATATTAATGCGTCTTAGGCACTAATTTACAGTTGCTAATGGGTAGCAAAGGATCAAGGACACCAAAATCACGATTTAGGGTAGAAAAATCCACCAACCTCACTTAGCACACTGCTACAACCCACATGACCTTAGGATGCGCTTTTGCCAGAACTGTCAACAGAGGGACAAAACGCACTTCATTTTCCATTTTCTTCTGTTTTAAAAAGAAGGATTAATGAATATAAATTTGCTCCAATTTTATATCTTAACAGCTTGCAGAATACAGACTTTGGAACCTCTATGTTTCAATAATTGGGCCACTGATTATTTCAGGAGCATAAATTAAACCTTCCAGTTTAATTGTATTTAAAACAGAAAATTATAATGCAAAGAAGATTTCCAGATAGCTTTTCCTTTTCTTCCTTCAAATTACCTCCTCTGACAAATCTTCCTCTTCACAGAGAAGTATTTGTTAAATGACTAGACTGTGACATTCTTTAATTGCTAATAGGGAACACTTCCAGGGTTGTCTCCCATCCAGCCTTCGTAATTCAAGAAGAAAGTAAAACTTCCTGTACGAATAAAAGAGTTTTGGATTCCTCAGTGGTGTTCTGTTTTTGAAGTGAGTTGGGGCAGAGTCTAACAGACAAAAATGTTTTAGACAACACAAGTTCAGATCCTTTGTCCATACTTTTACTTTTCAGAGCATTTAAGGATTTCAGAATCACAGATGAGGGTCAAGAATAGGCTTGAAGCAACCCATAGCTTTTGAGTGGTCTCTAGGTAACCAGTGCCTATTAGTATCCCTACCTACACTGTAGAAACATTCTCAGACTGCACTGTGACAAAGCTGTCTCTGAGACTGACATACGATATGACACACACACACACACACACACACATACACACACACACACATACACACGCACACACTGTCCTTTCCAACATTCAAGCCTTTCTGGTTTGTGGGATACCTGCTTTGGGTGGAAAGTGTGAGCTAATCACAGAAGATGTGGGAATGATGCTCACAGCACACTGGTAGTAGAAATCTGTTTATCTGGCAAATGAGTTGTGAAATCAGATTCATGACAAGAAATCTGGCAGAAAAAGCTCAGGAGCCCCAAGGTGGCTGTCATGTCAAGAATAACAAAGCTAAGGCAAAATAAGGCTTTGCAACTCGGGTGAGGTGGCCATGCTGCAGTTAGAAGGTAGTCATAAACCATGCTCTTAAAGCTCGAAGGCAGTAATCATGATAGAACAAAAGACTGGGTCTCTGGAGTCAAAGCCTGACTTCATACCTTCCTAGTAAAAACTCTAACTTTGGGACATTTTCAGTCAGATTTATGTTCTCTGACAATGAAATGGAATAACAAACTCTGCCTTTCTGAAGAAAAAGAAAATCATCAAGAAGACGTGAAACTTGAGCTTTCATGATTCATTTGTCAAACGCTGGCCTTACACACTAAACTTATAGGAGATGATTCAGAACCTCTTTCTATTTTTTTAAGTAAAAGAGTTCATTAGTCTCTACTCCATTTCTTTAACAAAATATCCGTGCTTAAAAGAGAGAGAGAGAGAGAGAGAGAGAGAGAGAGAGAGAGAGAGAAGATTTATCCATCTCACAGTTTTAATATCCAAAAGTCTAACCAACATGGTTCCATCTCTATCACTTTTAACACTACAGGAACATAGTAAGTTACCCAGTAGAGCAGTTACGAGCTAATGCTGACCTTTGAAGTCAAGAAAAACTTGGGAAGAAGACTGAGTAAATGAAACCCCATAGACAGTATTTAACACACATCCACACGCACAGAGAGAGAGAGAGAGAGAGAGAGAGAGAGAGAGAGAGAGAGAGAGAGAGAGAGAGAGAGGGAGGGAGGAAGAGGAAGAGGAAGAGGAAATGACAGAAGGAACTGAAGATTAAAAGTTTATCTCAGAACAAGCTCTGGAAGGAAAACTGTGCTGTAAAGTGGAGGAGTTGTTGATTTACGTAATTCTAAAAATTGAAGACAATGAGTCTTTAGAAATGATGAATCCTAAGAGGCTGTCAGTTCTTTGTCTAGCAACACTAGAAAATGTTAGACTTCTGGTAGAAAATGCCAAGGATTTTTAGAAAGACTTTTAGAAAAAAAAAATCACACAAGGAAAGTAATTAGAATTTATGGAATTCTCTTGGGGCAGATTCTAGAGGACAATGAGAAAGGCCCAAGAGAAACTATGTTTAGCTTCAGAATTCCATATTCAGCTGCCAGGGTGTAGGTGAGTGTCTCTCAAAGGCCATCTTCTCAGAGGTATGGTACTTGGGGTGACACTACTGCAAAGTTCTGAAAGCACAAAAGAGTCAATAGCTCTAAAAAGCACAAAAGAGCACAATAAAAGGAAGTTGGGTCACTGGGACCAGGTGGTTTTAGCCCCCCACCCTCCTACCCCTTTCTCTTCCCTTTGCTTTCAAGCTGCCATAAGATGAAGAACTGCCTCCACTACACTTTCCCACAATGCTCTGCTGCGCTAGAGGATCAAAGGCAACAGGAAGAAGCACCCATGGACAGAGACCTCTGAAACCTTGAGTCAAAATAAAATCTTCTTTCTTATATGGTGAATCATCTGTGCTGTTCACTGTGTAACAGAAATAACACAATACCCTAACTAGGAATCAAGGGAGGGAACACTATAAAGTCATTTTCAGTCACAGACTTCCTTTTGAATTCCTCCCTAAGAAGCCACTTGGGAATGCAGTTCTGAGCCTGAGAACCTGAGATCCCGGTGTAAATGGAAAGAGGTCCAGATTGAGAAGACCCGTGTTGGGCCTGATAATGTTTCAGGGATTCTCATGGAAATGGAACAAACTGATGAGTAGTTTTACTGTGCGTGCAAATGAACATTCATACTGGTTGTATGGATGTTTTCAAGGAACCATGGTCAGGGAAAAGAACTGCAGTAGTACATAGAGAAATGAAATATGTAGAACATCCTTAAAACGGGTTGTAAGAGAAGTCTATGTTTACCACAGTACTCTGCTTGGCCCAACAGGGTACTGTGCAATGGCAATATAAATACTGGTAACAGTTTTAACTATCGATAGTGATTATGTATTCGAAAGGTACCTTTAGATAAGATTGAAAAAATTAAAAATGATGACTAGAAATAAGCTTACAGCGATGTTCAATGATGTAGCTGAAAGTTGAAAATAGTAGCTACTGGTGCAATGCCTGAACTAGAGAATGGAAAAATGCCTTCATTGCTTCACAATTACCTAGCAGTATATATGCATGCATTGAGAAAAACCTAGCTGATGAAAATATTGTTTCTCCCCCAGGGTATTGCAGTTATCCTGTTAATGTTGACATTATCTGTTAGTAGTTGTGCTTTCCTTCACTATATTGTTAGGAAGTCAGCCATGTTGAATATCATGTCCATTGCACCTTGGGCTCTTTGGTGAGCATCCTTCTTAAGTTGTTTATGCATGCACTACTGTGCTAGATTTCCAGGGAAGCCTTAAGAGAACTAGTACTGCTCAGTCGGGTTCTTCGTTTTGGTAAAGATGGATGACTTCTATGAACACTGACAAATATTGATGCTACAAATTATGGTGTGCATAAATAACGATAAGCTTCTGCAATTTTTTCACTTAGTTTTGTTGCATGACCTAATGCTTTCTGGAGAAAACCATTATCCATAATAGGAATAGAGGCTGAATTGACTGGGGATATTTATTTTATCGTCTATCCTCTATGTGTGTGGGGTGGGGAGGGGGATGTTGTGTTTGGTTTTCTTTGTCTTATTCTATGGCGCATTTTCAATTAAGAATAAATGTTAAGTTGCCTTTAAAATTTTTCAGTGAAACAAACATGCTTCTTGTACAATATACATATTTTTGCTGTTCAAGTACATAGGAAAATGATTTTAGATTACTGCTTATAGTACTAGGGATGCATATTAGCATATGTGAGTGTGTGTGTGTGTGTGTGTGTGTGTGTGTGTGTGTGTGTGTGTGTTTATACATGTGTGTCTGTGGCAGGGAATATGCATGGAGTGCCGTTATCTGCAAAGGCCAGTAAATCGTGATGTCTCCTCTAGAGCTGGACTTGCAGGTGGTTGTGAGGTACCTTACATGGGAGCCAGAAACCAAACTCAGGTTCCCTAGACGATCACTATGCATTCTTAGCTGCTAAGCAATCTTTCCAGCTCCAATTTTAGGAAATTTTAAACAAAAATATGAGTGAAGACATTGTTAACTCTGCTATACAAAGATTCCCTATAGGCTTTCAATTTTTCTTGTTGAAGTCCAAGAGACCATTTGCATGATTAATTCAAGGGTTCTTTTAAATAAGCAAGACACTTTCCCTTAAGCTGTAGAGAATCATTTAGCTTAAAGCCATTGAGCTGTGCTTGAGACTGGATTCCTTTCAGACCTTCGGGGAAAATACGCTTTTGTTTTCTTTCTCAGGGGCACTGCGATTGCTGGCATCGTGTTTGGAATCGTGTTCATCATGGGGGTCATTGCAGGAATTGCCATATGCATCTGCATGTGCATGAAAAACAACCGGGGAACCCGCGTGGGAGTCATCAGAGCAGCACACATCAATGCCATCTCCTATCCCAGTAAGCAACATGGTTCACTTTTGAAGGAAGAAACGGGTTTGTTACTGAGGCTCTAATTCTCCAAAAGACTCTATCTTCAATGAGGCTCTATTCTCATTGAAATAATCCCCAATTTTCTAGAGTATTCCCAAATAATGATAGATTGAAGCTTTAGCTTTGAAGGGAGACCTTGGTAAAAAAGAAACAATTCATGTTACATTTGAATATAGTCTTCTCTCAATGGCTGTATCATTAACTACAGTCACCAGTCAGCCAGAATGAAGATAAATAGAAAATTCACACCCATTCTATCTACCTGCCAATGAGTTCTGACAAGTAATTATGGAGAAAGTGTGCAATCTGTCTTAATAAACTGGCTTCTGAGGCAGTAGGTATGTATGTCTCTAGGGAAAGTATAGAGAAAACTTCTTATAGTCCTCATTAAACAAAGAGTATAGCTCCCACATAATATTAAAATCTTCAGGGATGAGCAGAAATGATATTAATAATTTGACAGATACATGTTGAAAATTTGCTAGAACTTCTACATATAAATATAGTGAGTGTGTGAGATTCTATAAACAAGGCCTTTTGCCTTGCATTAGGGAATCCAATAGTATGTACCATACAACATATAAAAGGTGAGCAGTTTCATGAACTCACCAATTGCAGTTACATGTTCGAATTCTGTATAATATCAAACCAGTCAACATTCTGACATAGAGAGCTAGATGGTCTCCTGGATCCTCCCCTTACCAAGGAGCAATTGGGAGTTGATAGTCAGGAGAATCATTCTTCCTTGAGGGTGTGGCCACTTGCAGTTTTTCTCATACCCATATCTACATGGGTAGTACTAGCCGGAGTTAAGTAAACTATCAGAAAAAAAAAAAGGAATGAATTGTGAAGGCACATGTTGGGAAGATGTGGGGGAGTTGGAAGAAAAAGAAAGAGTTGGATATGATTATATTTCATTGTATACCTATATGAAATTTTCAAACATAACAAAAATTGAAAAAGTGCCCAACGATAAAGATATGGTAAGCAATTTCTCAATTTGATAACTTGTAGGATATTATCTTCACATCTCTACCCATATTCATCATCTCAATGTCATACAAAAACAACACAATGTACCTTCTAAGTGCATCCACTGTCAGTCCATCCTTATTGACTCTTATATGCTTCAACTTGAAGAAACACATTTCAGATGAGTGTAGGAATAATATCTCTGTTCTTTTTCTTCTCCTGTGTCCACTCACCTTTGTGTCTTCTTCCACATGATGTTTACCCTTCTGTGGTTGTGTTCTTTAGCCCACATAGGGGAGAGAGAGAGAGAGAGAGAGAGAGAGAGAGAGAGAGAGAGAGAGAGAGAGAGAGAGATTATATGCTAATGCTTCCCAGAGTTAAATATCTTGGTTCCCAAACTGCCTCTCTGATTTTAAGATTTATTTTATCTCAGTACTCAATGGGCATCTCCACCAGAATATCTAATCAGTATGCAGAAGTGAACACACTTAAAACTACATTTCTCACCTTCCCTCCACTCACTGCCTATATTCTCATCTTTGTTCTGCTCTTCAGTCACAAACTTCACCCCAGAGGCTGAAGCCTTTCTAGTCTTCTAGCTCTCAGACCAACACCCTGGAGTCACACTTAATTCTTGCACTAGAATCTATGAAACATCTACAAGGAAAAGTTCTCAGTGACACCTTTAAAGTATGCTGTATGTCTGACTACTTCTCATGATAGACACTGTTACTTCCTGGGCGGAAGTCTGTGATAGCTTGAAGGAGAATGGATCTCATAGGTACGTATACTTAAATTCTGGGTCCCCGGTTGATGGAACCATTTGGGAAGGATTAGGAGATGTGGCCCTGGATATGAACTTTGAGGTTTCAAAAGCCCATACATTCCCAGTTCTCTTTCTCTCTCTGCCTCCAACTTCCACATAAAGATGTGAGCTCTCAGCAATGCTCCACTGCCATGCCTGCCTGTCTGCTGCAACACACCATCCCCCAGCCATGATGACCATGAGCTCTATCTGAAACTGTAGGTCCCAGTAAATTGTTGCTTATATAAGTTTACTTGGTCATGATGTCTTTTCACAGGAATAGAAAAGAAACTGAGAGTCTCATTGTGAGCTTTTAGCTCCATGACTACAGCTCCATCCTAACATGCCCCCCAATACATAATGTTTGACCCTTGGTATCGACCCTCAAAATGGATGCCATATCAACCTTTAATGGGAGTTGAGCACTGGAATGATAGCTCTGTGGTTAAGAGCACTGACTGCTCTTCCAGAGGATCCTAATTCAATTCTCAGCATCCACATGGCAGCTTACAACTATCTGTAACTCCTCTTCCAGCAGACCTGATGCCCTCCTAAAACATACATGCATGCAGGTAAAATACTTATAGATAGACAGTTAGATAAATAGGTAGGTAGATAGATAGATAGGTAGATAGATGATAGATAGATAGATAGATAGATAGATAGATAGATAGATAGATAGATAGATAGATGTATAGGTATAGATATATACAAATAATTTTTTTTCTAAAAGGGAAACATTGGGTTATATTATACTCAGAATTTTCCAATGGAACCTTATTTACCTCACAGAAGACTCAAAGTCATCTTACCTGATGCAAAAGGCAAATTGTTCATTATGAGAGTGCAAAGCACTTGGAGAATTACCCTTTTCCTCATATACACCTCACTTCTTTTTCTTTTTCCCCAACTACTCTAGCTCCACCAGTCTGTTCCTTTGCCATTCTGTGATCAGGGTTTTGCCTAAAATTCAGACTTTTCCCTTCATCTAGACTCAGAGTGAAGGTCAATTTGTCCCCTCCCACCCCAGCATATGAGTCTTCCTTTTTTTGTTCTACATTTTACCATGTTTTTTTTATTTTTTTGTTTTTTCTTTTTTGTCTTATAAGAGCCCATGTTGTTTACTGCTGTTTATCTCCTAAATTATTAATGCTATTAGAAAGGAATATTGATATATTTCATTTATATTTCTATCTCAAACATGGATCAAGGCATGACCCATAATGAGGACTTATGAAACACAATTGTTGAATTAACACCACTCACAAGACTTGATTTTGTCATCTGTCAAAATGCAGGATCCTAACCTAAAGTCCTGCCCAGAAATATGTAGTTTTACTCAGTAAAAAGCAATTTGTGAGTTCAGATATTCCTATTTGGATAATAATACTGTTGTGGATGTATAAAGGTATGGAGACTAAGAAAGCTAGAGATGAAAGGATGTTTTTATTCTTTACCCTCCTCACTAAAGGCCCTTCCCAATGTGCAACTCAAGTCAACAAATGAAAGCCAAGCAGAGACAGTATTGGAGAAAAGGCAACAACTATTTTGTAGATACTTATTCTAAGTACACACTTACCTGCTCAAAAAGGAAGACAAGACTTATTTAAAATTAATCTTTTTTATTTTTATTAACTTGAGTATTTCTTATTTACATTTCGATTGTTATTCCCTTTCCCGGTTTCCAGGCCAACATCCCCCTAACCCCTCCCCCTCCCCTTCTATATTGGTGTTCCCCTCCCCATCCTCCCCCCATTGCTGCCCTCCCCCCATAGACTAGTTCACTGGGGGTTCAGTCTTAGCAGGACCCAGGGCTTCCCCTTCCACTGGTGCTCTTACTAGGATATTCATTGCTACCTATGAGGTCAGAGTCCAGGGTCAGTCCATGTATAGTCTTTAGGTAGTGGCTTAGTCCCTGGAAGAAAATTAATGTTAAAACAGTGTCTTAGCCATTGTTCTATTGTTGTGAAGAGACACGATGACTGTGGCAACTTTTATAGAAAACACTTAATTGGGGCTGGCTTACAATTTCAGAGGTTTATCCCATTACCTTCATGGCAGGAAGCATAGTAACACGCAGGCAGACGTGGTGCTGGGGAAGTAGGTGAGAATGCTACATTTGGATCCGCAGACAGCAGATGTTCTCTCTTCTCTCACAGATAGCACTAACCATGTCATCTGCTGGCCATATTCAGTCTATTTCTCTCTGTGTCTAGACTCTTCCCAGTGCCTCTGGTTATTCTCTCTCACATCTACAATCAACAACCTTCCACTTAACTATATCATGGAGTAGTCCTCCTGTCAGTGAATACACGGGTGCCTCATTCAAATACACACCACCACATATGTATTCTGTGATGAGGCAAAGAAGTGCATACAATTTTGTTTAACTTTTACTTTAAAACAGATCAAGAATATAGAGATGAAGTCAGATTTCTTTCCCATAGAGACAGTTCATGATATTTTGTATTTTAGCAATAAATATGTTTAGATAAAATTAAAAGGAAGCTGGCAAATATAGACGGCAGGAAGCATTATTAAAGATTAGACTCTTGAGTGAGATGGCTTAGTGTGCAAAGAGCTTGAAGACCTGAGTTTAATCCCTTCAACTCTCATAAAGTTGGAAGGAAATAACTGAATCTGACCTCCATGTGTGCACTGTAGCCCACACATGCTCAAATACACATCATCTATACACAGTGACATATTTAAGTTTTAAAAATCAGTCTGAATCTGAGAAAGAGCTGGATCCTATACACCAGCAGAGTGGTGTACTTTCTTTCCCTTAGAAGGAATAAGTACATTTAATCATCAGATTTGAGACTCTTTTCTTCAGTTTCTTCCTATTTTCTCAGTGAAATAAGAACGCAGTCTTCTCCTGAGAATGAAGAGGCATACAGATATACTTGAGGTGAAGGAAAGTGAAAAAAGCAATCTTGGGAAGGGGGACATGTGAAATGCCTACATAATATATGCTTTCTGAGCAACACCAATGGCCAACACATTTAAGAAAAGGTCACTGCTTTAAAGCGAGATCATGTCTGCATGGTTATTTTCTTGTCTAGCCACATAAAGCTTCTACCTACAGATACGGTGTAGTTAAAATGTTGGACTTTAATCAAAGCCTGGGTGCTGCCAGGTAGTCATGTTGCTAGTGTTGTTACATTCAGAGCATGTGCCCTGGCAGCCCTAACAAGCTACGCTCAACCACCAGTCCTCAGTGGGCCAATTAAATAGACAACAATGAAAAGCAAAATATGGGTTTATCTATTCATTATGTCTACACTGGGAAGAGGGACAAATAAAGGAAGCTCTGATCTCTCCCCCTCATCTATCAATCTGTCTTTACACACCTGACAGGAGTCTTAGATTTAAATAGAGTACAAGAAGTTCTGGCCAAGGTGTGGTCCTGCCTATCACTGACCCATTTTGTCTTGGCTACAGTCTCTCCTGCAAGGTGACATCACTTGTCAGTCACAGTCCTTGGAGACAACTTCCTATTCTGGCTGAGATCAAGCTTCAGCCTTGTGCTTCCAGCTAGAGACTCCAGGCAGAAATTCCAATTCCTAGGGGTCCATGTCCTGATAACCTGATATCCTAAGGAGACTCACAGTGTCTTTTTTTAGTCATCCCTCCCATCACGGGTTCCACAGGGGCAGAATGATGTAAGTGCCTGCATAGCAGATGCAAAGGAGTAATTGGAGGGACAGTACATAAACACCACATGACAAGGGGCGAGAAAACAGAAGAGAGGTGGCACACATTTAAATCGTTTTCTTCAGTTTGCATTCAAGATGTTGGGGACCAACAGAAAGACCACGCTTAGTGCAATGAGTAGTCTAGAAAAATAATAAGCGGAAATCATATTTTAAAGATAAAGAATTTCAAAATATAGTTGCTAGTGACAGGGAGAAAGGATAATAAAAGGCGTAAACGTCATGGGGATTATCAGGCAGGCTCATGTGGACCAGGTGTGGTAGCAGATGTTTGTGACCCTCTTGTAAGTCTTTGGTGAACACATGTTTGAAAGAGAAAGTGTCACCGGTATCTATAAGATATAGACATAGAATCGTATGGCTTATGTAATACAAAAGAGCTCAGACCTTTAAAAAGAGAATAGAGAATAGTTTGAAGAATGACTTTAACATCACACATCATGTGTATATTCTGGTCCTGCAGATTGTAGGATGCAGGAGAAAAATAACTCGGGTTCGATAATGTGGCAGAAAAAGCCATCTTTGGGGTGGGGTGGTGGAATCAAATTTTTTAAAGTTATCATCATCACCATCACCACTACCTCCACCACCACCATCATCATCATCACCATCATCATCATCACCAGACAGTATTTTTGGGTGCGTGTGTCTCAGACCACATGTCGAAGCTAGAGAACAACTCCTTGCAGCTGATTCTCTTCTCCCAGCTTTTTGCAGGTTCTGAGTTTCAAACTTCCAGGTTCACAGGACAACTTTTATCTTTATCTTTATCTCCTTGTGCCATTTCGCCAGTGCAAAAATCAAAATTTTAATTAGACACACACGTGAAGCTGTTCTTCATAGCCATGCCCTAGGATAATAGTCTTACATTCCACTTCCTTCCCCAAATTCAAAACCTCCCCTGAGCCCACAGTAGATACATTCTCCATGGCTCACAAGACCGTGAACAATACTCAGGAGCAGGGTCACGAAGAGGCAGAAGTTGGTAAAGAGCTTGTAGCTCAGGCAGAAGAACCTAAGTTGGATCTCCAGCAGTCAGGTAAAAGACCAGGCATGGTGGCATGTGTTTGTGATGCTAGGCTTCCTGCAGCTTGCTGGCCAGCTATCCTAGCCTAGTCAATGTTGAACTTGTAGAGATAGCATCTGTCTCAGTAACTGAGGAAGAGACACTTTTGGTTAATCTATTCACGCATGAGTACATGCTCAAACCACAAAACAGACACAGAAAAGAAGGCTCCCATTCCTTAGCTGAAGGGATGAAGAAATGGAAGAGAGACACCTAAGACTGTTCTAAGCCAGACTTTGTTTTCCACTGAGATGAGCACACAGCAAATGGGGGGCCGTGGACGAGCTATACTAGATGTGCAAAGCCTGCCTGCATTACAAGTCTAAAATGAAAGCGGTCTTAGGAGAGTGTCCTTCTTGTGGTAATAAAAGGATACAGGATATGATATGACTTGTCCTGATGTTATCAGAGAGGAAGGGGAACACAGGATTCTCATGTGTCTTAGGATCTGTGTGTGTCAGAGGGTGAGGCAGAGGGAATTCTGCCAGCCACTCTGGAGCCTTTCTGTAAACTTTCTGTTCTGGGTGGAGCTCAAGAGGACAAAGTAAAGGAGAGCTTGCTTTTAGCAACAGTACTAAAAATTGTATGCAAAAAGAAGCTTTGAACAAGTACATAAATTACATACAACAACACACACACATATCACACACACATAGACATGGGCATACACACAAATATACACACATATTCACATACACACATACTTAAACAATGTGATTGACTAGACCTCTCACATACTAAATCAATTAAGATAAACTTCTGGTATAAAAAGACATGCATGGTCCATAAAATGAAGCAAATAAATTAGCAAGTAGATTATGTAATAGGCCACATTTAAATAGATGCCTTAGCTAAGATTAAAACCTTAGAAGAGAAGTAAACTTTACTCTAAGTATCAAATATAAAACTGTGGCCCACAAATCCCAGCATTCAGGGAACAAGCCAGGAGCAGCTGAACTAGCCTGTGCTACATTGTAAGTTTTTGGTCAGCCTATGCTTCATAGCAATATGCTGTCTTTAGAAAATGTATAATTATATAAAAATAAGGAGGGTAAACTCAGAAACAATGGTTACGAACCAGGTATGTGAATGTAAGACTGATTTATATCCTTACAAAGAACAGCACAGTAAAGGTGAGAAAAAATGGTAAATACACCTTTTAAAGTTTGGAATGTCTGAAATTACATAGTAAAGGAGCAACTTTGGAGAATTATTCTGTTTTGTTTGTTTCTTTGTTCATTTTGGAGATAGGGCTTTGCTTTATGGTTTGAATTGGCTGGAACCCCCTGCGAAGAACAGAGATCCATGTGTCTCTAACTACCTAGTGCTGAGCTTAAAGGCAGTGCTACCAGAGAAGGCTGACACAATGTTTTTCAAGTGAAAGCTGTCCTTCATAGCCTTGTTACTTTAATCATTCTAAATCCTAAGAGCCCAACTCAGAAGTTACCGGACTGAAACAAACCTGAATAAATACATTGTTTATCCAGCCAGAATTTCAAGCACTGAAACATAATACAGAAGTTCTAAAGCCCAGCTTTGACCTGAGAAATGATGGGATAGGATAGCTGTATTTTCCCCTTTACGAATTTTCTAATATGACACTCTACCTCTGCCAGGCCATGCATTTGTGGATAATAACACTTAGGCATTGTGTAAGCCAGAAGACTTCTAGAATTTTTTTTTTTTGGTTCTTTTTTTTTTTCGGAGCTGGGGTCCGAACCCAGGGCCTTGCGCTTCCTAGGTAAGCGCTCTACCACTGAGCTAAATCCCCAGCCCCTAGAATTTTTATTCCAAATGAAATCATTCAGAACAGTAAAGTCTCCTGTGAGAAGATGTTTGTCAGTCGTTTACAAGAACGAAAATGTTAACCTCAGAGTAGGTAAATATGAAGTGGAATCGTATATACCCCGTAATAACAAACTTTTGGAGAGAACGCACGTAACATAAGCAATGGTGTGATATGAAGGACAAAGATGCGCCCATTTATGCAACTGCCAAGGTATAAATGCCAACATGACCAGAGGTATAGGTGTGACCGCTCGGACTGAAGGGACAAAATTCAGGACGACTATCTTCTGTATCCAAATTTTCTCATCTTTGGAAACATTGCTTGAAGGAGTCGAAAACTTTGCATTTCTTCTCTAATTTTCATATTTTCCCTTGGTATCTATTCATTTATTCATTCATTTTGAGACAAGGTTTAACTATATATACCAGGCTGAGCTGGAACTAAGCTTATAACCCACGCTGTCCTCAAAATTGAAATCCTCCTGCCTCAGTTTTTCAGGTGGTGAGATTAAAGATGTACCCCATCAGACTCGACGCTGGTTTTTTTAATAATACAGACACTCATACCTGACAGTAAAGATGGATAGCACAGTTACATCAGGGAATTAGACTATCAGAAATGCAAGAGTTTTAAAGGATTCAGCTCTATACAGGCATGCAAACATCCTCCAGAAACCGTATGCACAATTGAAAATAACCAAACCCTTTAATCAACTAGGACTAATCAGGAACTCCAAAACCAAAGTAGATACCTTGAATATCTACTTCTTTATGAGACCTTACATCATGAAGAGAGATAACACGGTCCATTGTGTGACACAATTTCAGGCATGTCCTCCAGTGACTGTATTGCAAAAGATGTTCTTCTTTCATGATAAGTAGGCCTCAGAGCACCACTCTCCAGCACCACTGTCATTTCATCAGCATTCAAAGGAGCTGTGAGTGACAGAACATTGTTCATAGCTGAATTGTCATGTTTGACACACAGCAACATTAACCACAAAGATCCTCACTGAACTGTCCTCCAGCAGTGTTCATAACACTGCGGAGCATAAATGCGCCACACACACACACACACACACACACACACACACACACACACACACACACACCACACACACACACACACACACACACACACACACACACACGGTAAGTTCATGACAGAAGAGGAGATGGAGAAGATCTATGGGATAAGTCAGTCTGTGCTCCTCATGCCAGAGGCAGGAGAAACTTCAGCTTAATAACAAGAGGGAACCACCTGTTTACAAGAACCAGCATGACCTGACAGCCTGCTGGGACTTGCTAGCTTGTGCGAAGGCTGTAGGGCCTCCTTTCTTGGGATGCAAGTCTTTGTATCAGCCTTTTTATATTTCACAGAGCCAGGAACTGGGCACAAAAATCCAGAGAGAATGTGTACGCACTCTGCAGGAGTTTCTCTGTTTGCTCATAGGAGACAGAGCTTAGAGTCAGGCAGGTCTGAAGGAAGGTTAAAGAAGCTGTGAGCATCACTGACGATGACTTCACGCAGCCCAGTTCCCTGATGAAAGACACCTGGCCCCCAAGGACACTAGTGGTGTCTTTACAGCATAGCGGAGCTCTCTGGGGACATACCACTCAGTTGGGTGCACCCATAGTCCTCTTTTCTCTGGTTACTTAATTCCTTTCCTTGCTTCCTCTGTCTATAGTGAGGCCAGTAAATGACTCCAAACATTACGGTCTTGCTAGTGAGAGGTACACCAGAGGGACCCATTGGATCTCTTCTATGTTCATAGTAGTCTAGACCTACTGTGTGCACGTGTACTTCTTTTCCACCATGCTGCAGGTCCTTGGGGGAAGAACAGTTTGCTGAAACGCTAGCTGTTCCCTGCTGTCACTGCAATGCTAAAAGCTTGGTGATTTAGTCACATTATTGTGACATGAGTTTTGGGATCTATGTTACATTCATAGTGACCAGTTAAGGCCTGTCACTTCCCAATAGGATCTATCCCCTGAGAACGAATTCACTTCTGGCTAACCATCCTGAGGACATAGATGAATTTGAGTTGCCAGATGCTTCTCTTCCTCCCCTGCAGACAGGATTAGGATCACTACAAAATAGGTGTGCGGGAGAAGTCACTATCAAGTATAACAAAGGTGATTATTAAATTACTGACATACTACAGTAACTTAAATTAAGGCATATTTTCAAGTAAGGTTTAGAAAATCCAATCCCTCATCTCCATTCCCAAACTTGTTGATCCTGCAAGTTCCAGGAATTCTCATGCTGGGTGCTCAATTCTTTTACCTCTCCCTTCACCCTCCAACCCTTTTCTACTTCCCCAGCGATCTACAGACTCGTCTGCTTGGTGTTTTGTGGATATCCACTCCTTGTATTCAGGAGTGGGTTCTAACTACTCTTGAAATTCCATTACCTCTCATATCTGCTGCCTCTCAGCTGAGAGAATGTGCTTGCCAAAGCATATTCCCTAATCTATTTTTCTATATGTCACAAAGATATGTACACGATGATGTCTACTCCAACACTGTTCAGAGTAAGTTGAATAAACTTACAGAGCGGTAGACAGGATGTGGCCCGTGTTCAATAGAATCATCTTCAGTTACAAAGAAGAATGAGATTACATTGTTTGTAGGAAAATGGACACAACCAAAGAGCATTGTGCTAGGGGAATTCAGCCAGTCTCAGGTAGTATGGCTCCCATAGTGATCCTAGATTTTATACAAATGCCTAAGGTCACGTATGAGATGAATATATAAGTCAATCAAAGAACAAAGGAGAATGGCAGGTGGGAGAAAGGGGAGGGCAGAGCCTATGGGAAGGACAATGTGCAGTGTGTATTTGTCTGAAAATGTCCCTTTTATAAAAGGTATTGTTTTCAGTGAACATATGCAATGAATTATCTTAAAGAAGTAAATTTTATGATTTCCTTTTAAAGAATACAGCATCGTTTACTAGCCCAGCATGGGGATACTGAGCCCTGTTCCTCACCAAGCCCAGCATGGGGATACTGAGCCCTGTTCCTCACTAAGCCCAAGCATGGGGATACTGAGCCCTGTTCCTCATCAAGCCCAGCATGGGGATACTGAGCCCTCTTCCTCACCAAGCCCAGCATAGGGATACTGAGCCCTCTTCCTCACCAAGCCCATCATGGCTATTCCTCAGCCTCTTTTAAATTGCTCCCTTCCCCCATCATTTCTGCTGAAATCCACATACTCTCCTGCTCCTGTGCTTTTAGCCACACTTGAATTACCCACCACCACCTGCTTCCTCACTCTCTGCCACTCCAGCATCATATTTCTGAGGGACTTTCTCTAAGCCCCAACTACAAACAACCTCACCCAGGGCACTGCCTTATAGAGACTCATTTACTCAGCCATACCTGTCCACATTCTAAGCAAATATTACTAGTTTTGCAAGCAAAAAGTGTTTCCTCCCTCAAAGTGTCTAGCACAATGGTTGAACACCATCACTACGGCATTTAGTAAATGCCTGATATTCTTTTTTCTTTTCTTTTGCAGTGGCACCGCCCCCCTATACTTATGACCATGAGACGGAATATTGCACAGACCTGCCACCACCATACTCTCCAGCCCCTCAAGCTTCAGCCCAGCGCTCTCCACCCCCTCCGTATCCTGGAAATTCAAGGAAATATTCCTCCTCGCAGAACAGAATATGTAACAATTAGCAATTACCCAGAACAAAATGCCTCAATTTAGAAACGTGCAAAAAATAAAATGATTGTCTACTGGCTAGGGTCAGATAACATCTCAGGCAGACTATTCATGTGGAGCAGGCTCTTTCCCTGCTCAGAGCTAGGTAGAGAATGATGTGTGGTTCTCTAAAGTCACAGATTACGTGATCTACAGATCCACCCAGGCACAGTCAGATTAAAGCAATGCACTTGGCAGACCATGTGATAATCACGCTGCTTTAGGACGAGCTGAAGGCAACTTCAGCATTGAACCTGGAATAAAGACAAACAGAGGATAGTCTTATCTACATCAGGAAAGAGCTGCATTCCATATAGCTTTAGGAGAACTAGAACAGTTCATTATTACATTTATCCACAAATATGTATTAAGTGCCTTAGAGCCCACTCTGTGCCTGGCCACGTTAGGGGCTCTGGATAGAAGTAACCAGTGGGAACGTTGGTTCTGGCACAGGCATACCTCATCTTGTTGCACTTTGACCTTTTGCACTTCACAGTGGTGTTGCATGTTTTTTTACAGATTGAAGGTTTGTGATAACCTTGCACCAAGCAGTGTCATTTTCCCAACAGTAGAAGCATACTTCCTATCCTTGTATTACATGTTGGTCATGTGCGACAACATTCCAAATGTTTTCATAGCCACGATTATTATGTCTGTTATGGTGATCTGTGTTTAGTGTTGGTTGGTGTTGTTATAGTAGATATTTGTTTGGAGATGTCATGAATTCTGCCCCTATAAAACAGTGAGATTAGTGTGATAAATAGTGAGATAAATAGTGTGTGTGTGTATGTATCATATTTGCTCCACTGAAAACCTCCACCCCTTCCTCCTCTCTCTCTCTCCTCCTATTCCGAGAACAGTCTGAAATTAGGCCAATTAACAAGCCAACAATGACTTCTAAGTGTTCAAGCTAAAAGAATAATATGGTTCTTACTTTAACCCAAAGATGGAAATAATTCATCTTCATGACAAAAGCATGTTCAAATCTGAGATAGGCTGAAAGGCCAGCATCTTACGCTAGCTTGTAAGTTAAGCCATAAAAACACAGATGAGGGGCTGGAGAGATAGCTCAGCGGTTAAGAGCACCCGACTGCTCTTCCAGAGGTCATGAGTTCAATTCCCAGCAACCACATGGTGGCTCACAACCATCTGTAAAGAGATCTGATGCCCTCTTCTGGTGTATCTGAAGACAGCTACAGTGTACTTATATATAATAAATAAATAAATCTTTAAAAAAAAAAAAAACACAGATGAGGCTTTCTTAAAGGAAACTAAAAATGTCTCTCTCCAAACACACAAATGATAGAAAAGAAAGAGAACACCAACCCCACTGCTTATAAGAATAACTCATTAGTGGTGTATGCAGCAGATCAAAACAACCACATTCCCTCAAGTCATAAAGCTTGATCCAGAGCTGGGACCTAACTCTTCATTCTGCAATGGCTGGCAGAGGCGAACAAGAAATGTAAGCATAGCTTGCACGCTGTAAGAGAAAGATTGAGAGGAGCAGAGATCAGGTCCTGAAGTTAAGAGAAGGAGCTACCCTACCCCTGTATTCAAAGGAGAAGGTGAAGCTTCAGGCACTGCAATGGAGGCTGACGCCTGTTCTCTCAAAGACCTAGTTAGGATCACACAGAAGATGGCTGCTTAATGGAAATGACAGTCTCTACTGTTGGAAGACGTGCTTGCCTTCTAGAACTTCCACAGCCAGAACAAAGAAGCCATCCTAACTCCAAACCTCAAAAGACAGTCTGGCCTTCTTGCTAGTGTCTATAACATAACTGCTGACTTTCACATGAAGCCAGTGTTCAATGTTCATTTTCTAGCCAAAAATCCTAGCCCTCTTAAGAATAGCCATAGTTCGCTCTGCCTGTAGTCTATACATAGAACAACCAGGTCTATTTTTGATGTTGTTTAATGAATGTTTTAAACCAAGTGTTGAGACTGCTCAGGGAAAAACAAGTTGTTGCTTTTTTTCAAAACCTTACTGCTTATTGACAAAGCTCATCCAAGTGCTCCAATGGAAATGTACAAAGAAACAAAGATCTGTTCATATGCAGCAACGATTCCAGTCCTACTCTGTGTCCCATAGACTATGGTTAACTTCAACTTCTAAGCCTTGGTATTTAATAACTGCCTTTTATAAGGTCATAACTGACACAAATTGGAACCTCTGGGGGCTTGGCAAAGTCCTGGAAAGAATCTGTGACTGTAGACCCATGATTCACAAGAAGAGATCGAGAGGTCAGTATTAATGCACATTTGGAGGAAGTAGATTCCGGCCCTCATACATAATGTTGCCTTTGCTAAGGCTTTGGAGGAGAAAGTACCTACAGATATGGTAAACTCACAAAGGAACTAACCTTGGAGATGGAAATTGAAGGTGCAACTCAGATACTATGTCTCAGGCTATCACTGCAAGAGGAACAATTGCTTCTTACGGTGAGCAATGGAGGTTTTGGTTCTTCTGGTGAAACACACTGCTGGGGAAAGGTGCTGTGGGCAGAGATGAGGTCATAGCAGAGGGTTTAGAGTATTTGTAAGTGACTTGAAAAGCCTGCAGTGGGATTGGAGAAAATTACAATTTTGAAGGAAGAAACACCGTGCTTTAAAAGCTGCCAAGCAGCATCACATGCTACAGAGAACCCGTTTGTGAAGAGATGTTTCAACCCATGTAGCAGATTTCACTGTTATATTATTTGAAGGAACTAACCGGATTAAGCAAGCACCAGCCTAATCATCAGCAACTCTCACCCCACCACCACCAAAAAGATTTGGACCTGCCGAAAGCTTGGCTGCTAGTTGCCATTCTTTAACAATGAAATATTTTAATGAGGGTGTAGACACTGCTTTGAAGACACTTAACAAACTATAATACAGTATAAACATAACTTTAATGTGTACCAGAAAACCAAAAAGTATTCGTGTGATTCTCTAGTGAAATTTGCTTTGCAAGAAAGACAAGCGGCTTCACAGGTGATGTCGAAGTCTTATTGGTATGAATATATGAAACCCATGCCCTCTCTAAAGTATGTGTGTAAAACAAAGCAAATTAAGCAAACAACAACAAAAAAACAGTCGCAGCCTTACTGTTGACTAGATAGCTTTGTGAAGCTCTTCCATCGAGATCCCAAACAAAATGCAGCTGTATAGTAAAGAAATGTTCTAGAAAGGTGTCTAAAATGAATCGATCCTTTTAGCCTCAAACTGTCTGCTTATGTCTTAGGTGGGTGTGACTACCTGTGTCTGCAGCAGTGACAGCAGTAACTCAATCTTACCCATTGACTCTGACTATTTAAACAAGATCAAAGGTACCCACCAGGTTCTGGGCGCTAAGATCTCCACAGTCCTTACTAACTCTTCCTAAAAACCCATATCGCTTTAGTCACAGGTATATGAAGGTTGCTCCAATTGTGGAATAAGAGGTGAGAAACCAAATAGTTCCAGGGTTTTATATCAGTAATAAAATGTGTAATTTGACCATAGACAAAAGACTTTTCTTAAAGGGGGAAATGAATGCTCAAGCCATTGCTTCCATTTTATAAAAACTAATCTTTTAGAAAAGTTAAATAATTAATGGGAAAGGCAAGAGGACACTGTGTTGCCTTTTGCCCGAGTACTAGGTTTTGTGACGTGCTTGCCTTTAAATATGAAAGCATTCAATAAAAAATTCCAATGCGTCATGTTCTACTCCAAGTGACCCTAACATTCATTTTTTCCACTTGGCTCTTTTTGTGTACTTTAAAATTGTTTGATGATCACTAGGGATAGAAGGTCAGACCTTTATGTCACTTTAAAAGAAAACCTAAAACACTAACCAAACTTAAACAATCTGGTATAATGATTATAATTCAATGATATTCCAAAATGGCACCAAGATACTTGATAAATAACCAAAACAAATATCTGACAATATAGGCTATGGGATCTGAGCTTATAGTTGAGAAAGTTAATATGAATAAATAGTGCCTTTTACTGTATCAAATATCTACAGTAGAAATATGTGGGTCTGACTGAACATGGTCTACAGAAGGTATTGAGGCTAGGTTTGTTTTGAGTGATTTGCTTGGCTTAGGCAAGAATAATCTTAGCTTCGAAGATGTGAAAAGCCTTCAGGGGTCCTGTCTGTTCTAGTAAGAGGCTTCCTGCCTAGCATGAAGTGTCGGCATAGTGTTAGCAGTACATGGGCTTTGATTTATTTTTCTTCGGCAAATGTGATTAGTTTATACCACTCTACAGCAATAATCCTCAATGCCAAAGTCACAGTGATCTGAGAAAGTTGTTTGCAAATCCACTACACATTTCTAAAGAAAAATAAAGAGGCAAGTCTGCCAAAATTGAATGCTCATTTTGACACGAATGTACATCTACCACATGCCTCTGACATTCTATAAACATTGTCTGCATGGGAACTGTCCACACTATCTCTCTTTGAGTTGGTTATGACTCGCCTGAAGGCATAGCACAAACCTATATATTTACAATGAAGAATTTTACTGGTTTTTACTAGTGTCATACTATCATACATGAATATATCATGGATTTCTAAAGTTCACTGATTATTTCCAGAAGTAATGTATATCAGAGGAAAACAATATTTGATGTAAATTTTTGATTATGGTTGTTTAAGAACTAACCTTTGCTATGGCTAAATTATTTACAAAGAGCAATAAAATGAAAGAACTTGCTATAATGAGACCTGTAGTTCTGTGTTTTTGTTTTTGTTTTGAGACAGAGTTTTTCTGTGTAACGGTGGCTGTGTGGAATCTCCCTTTGTAGGCCAGGCTGGCCCAAAACTCACAGAGATCTTCCTCCCTCTGCCTCTGCTTCTGCCTCCTGAGTGCTGTGATTAAAGTGTGTCAGAGTAACAAGAACCATGTTTTAACTCTCTTATGTCATTATTCCTCCCCTTATTCCTTCTGAATGAGCCTTTACTTCTGTACACAAGGAAATAGGTCTGTCGCCACACTGGCTCTTTAATGCTGTCTCTTACCTAATTGATTTGAGGGTGGATACTTTATTTCTGACAGCTAAACTTCTGCTCTGTGAAAGGTGAATGATAGAATGGGCCTCACATGTTTCCTGGAAAATGGATGGATGTCTGCAATTGTTTTTTAGTTTGGAGCCTGAGACTTGGAAACTACCCTACCCAAATAAGCCCAAATTAAAATTTTAAAACATGTAATAAAATAACAGCATCTAGACATGTGCATTTAGAGTTAAATTAATTGGAACTAGATGAAGTTTTAAAAAAACAATGTCTTCAGTCTCACCAACCTGTTCCAAAGTGATGCGGCCGGAGCCGGCCAATCTGCACAGTGCTGTGCTTGCAAAGTCTGTGAAGACTTTGAGCAAACAAAAGAATCTACAATGAGAGAGGTGGAAATGTTGTCAGTTAATTGTAGTGCCCTTCAATAGTGTTGGAAGGAAGGATTGTAATGCTAACAGGCTATGCTGTGCAGGTCCCTGAGAGCCAATGATGGAGCTCTGTCCAAGAATGGAGATATTGCAAAAGAGCTAATGACTGGAAACAGACTATGGTATCCTCTTGGGAGCTGTTCAGACAACCTTAGTCTCTTCGTAGAGTCAGATCCATTCTGCAGCTGCCAGCTCTGCTTTAGCCATCACAGGAGCATCCAGGGCCAGCCTCACCTTCTTAAGACACAACACTACATTATTCTGTTTCCTATAACTGCTGTTCTCCACCAAACAGAAACGACCCTTGCCACGCATCTGTCTACACTACTCCAAGCTTGTCTTTGCCTGGCAAAGCCCATGTTGACAAATCTCAGTTGTAGATGAGGGAGGTCTAACATCCACGAGACACCATCAGTATCACAGTGTGGCGTACTAACTGGTATGATTTCTCCTCTGTCTTGTGAATTGTTTTACTGCATATATTCATTGTTCATGACATTTTGTTGTTTCACTTTTTAGCTTCATTAGAACAACCTAACACCAGTTTCTAACATCCCAGGATCCCTTGCTAGTCATCAAAGAAGTATGTAAGGGCTACCAGATCCCCAATCAGGGCCTGCTTGGAAAATGGAACATTTATCAACTGATTATAGACACAGTCTGTAATGGATAAGGCTGTGTTTTCATGATGGTCAGTACCACTATGTTAGGTTTCAAGTTGTCAGTACCGTCAAGAAAGGAGAGTCCTCAGGCAGCCTCCTGTCTACCCTCTCCAGGCCTGTCCCACTCCTTCTGCTGCCACCTCAGATTGAGAGAGATGAGCCCAGTAGTAAAGACACTTTGATATCTGTTTCAGTCTCAACCATGTTCTAACTATATGTTTTAAGGTGTGTGTGTGTGTGTGTGTGTGTGTGTGTGTGTGTATATATATATATAAATAAATACATACACTTTCCAACATTGTGCCCACCCAAAGCCATGCTACTTCTCTAATCAAAGATCTAGTTAGCCATGACTGAGTAAGAAAATACCGTAGAACTGGGTAGCATGAAACAAGATCCACATCCCATTTCAACAGATCAGGAGTCCAGGTCTGGCTCAGCTGGGCCTTCTATGGAGCCCAGGAGCTCTCCCAAGCTGCAGTTGTATCAATGCACAAATAAAGAAGTCTGCTTCAGGCTTTCTCCCTGACATAGTTGTTGACAGAAATCAGTTCCTCGAAGACACTTGGATTAAGAACCTACTATGCACATTAGCTGTTGGCCAGAGGCCACCTTCACTTTCTTACTATGTGAGCCTCTCCATGGAGCAGGAAAATGAGAAGATTCATGGGGTCAGGGAACATGCTAGTAAAGTACAGAGTGGCAGCAGGAATCACAAGGTTCTGAAACTTCATCTGTCTGAATTGAAAGCATACCATTTCTACCATAGCTCTTGCTTAGAATCGGGGTAGTGGGTTCGGTCTACAAAAAACAAGAGGAATCACACCAGAAAACAAAAAGAAATAGGTAGAGAGGGTTGGGGCCATCTTGGCACTCTTTCTCACAGACAAGGTATTTTATCATATTCTACAATGGCTATTTGGACATTAGGTGATGTAGAAAAACAAATGTTTCCTTCTAACAGGAACATAATGGCTCAATAGCTATGGGCTGTGGGCTGTGTCTGGCTATAATCAACTTGCTTTTCTTGAAGTGACAGGGGTAGAGAGGACCTGGCAACACACAAAGGCCATGCTAGCCAAACACCACATTCCTGAGTAATATTGAAAGAGACATGCTCAGCTTATGTTTCTCATAAATCTCATCTAGGCTCCGCACATGGTGATTGGCAGAGAAAGGAGTCTGCCACAGACCACTCATGTCTCCAGACCTCTCAGCAGGGTCCCAAATTCTAGCCTTTGTTTTTGGATCTGTTCCAGAAAGCTTACGCAATCTTCATCAGGACAATTGCAAGAGCAGTTTCAAAATGGATGTTCATGGATGGAGTTGCTCCTTAGCCTAATCCTTCAATAGACACAGAAACAATAAATCCAAATCCAAAGAAAAGCTTGTGACTGCAAAAATGTGCTCAGAAGCTCTGCCTACTCGGGACAGGGAGACCATTAAGTACCTCACAGCTCTGCTTCCTCCCCCTTGGCTTCTCTTCTAAGCCATTTCGGGTAACTTCCGAGTATAGGCAGACATCGTTTCCTCACATGTTTTGGGCTGTCTGTGATAAGCAAATGAAAGGCCTAAACTTGTCTCCATGGCTTGAAACATGGATGTTTGAATCTTCTCTAAAATCCACAGACATAAAACAAGATGATACCCCTTTCTGGATCTCCTCACCAATCACACTTTTGGATGATCTCTTTGGTAGCAGATCAGAAGAGTCAACTATTCCTAATTCACCTCCTGTTAGGATGCCTCAGGGAACCCCTCTGAGTCCCTCACCATGGTGTGAACACAGGATACTAGCTTGCTCTCCTGTTGGCCTTGGGGATAGCTCATTCTCTTGCTTATTCTGGGAAAATGTAATCATTCCTCCAAAGGACCCAAACTCTGGAGAGAAGACTGTAGTAGTTTTCTCAGCCAGAACTCACTGTGTCCCTCCTCTTTCCCCCTTTGTAGCCATTCTTTTCTCTTCATAACCAGGATTTTGTGTCCCTATAAACTCTTTGAAAGCAGGAACTTTGACATTGTCTCCTGAGGTTACGATATTTTTGATCATGAACTAATTAGGTAATAATATTCAGTTAGAAAAATATTGGACATTTTAAAATATTTCGATTGGGTGTGGGTGACAGATAAATTAGTAAACACCTTGCTGGACAAGCATGTGCCCCTGAGTTCAACCGCCAAAACAGACGTAAAAGAAAAAAAAAACCTTAGAAATGGTGGCACAGGCATACGATACCAGCACTGACCGGCAGAGGCAGGCAGATCTCTGACACTCACTGGCCAGTGTGCATTAACTGAGTTCCGGGTAAAAGTGAAAGACCCTATCTCCAAAACCAGTGGGGGTAGCTCATGAGAAATGATATTTGAGCTTGTCCTCTGACCTTCCCAAACATGCAAATTCATGTGCCTCAACTTATATACATTCAAGCACTCACACATGTGAGCACAATACACAAACACACAGAATTTAAGACTTAGACGAGGCAAGCTAGCAGTGAATAGAATATTTTACATGGTGTCCAGAGTATGAGATCAGGATCTAAGAAATGAGCCAATGCTGGAGATTGGTGGTTTTGCCTGATAACGCACATCTATCCAGACACAAGTGCATTCTGGTGTTGAACACAATGTACATGTCTGTCCATGTAAACAAAGGTATTCATCTTGACTGACTACTTTAGAAAGAATAAAGCCACATGTCAGCCTGGCAGAGTCCCTTGTCTAGTTCTTTACATTAACACTGAGTTTCTCCTATTTTACATGAAAAGAATTGCTTCATGAGTCACATTTCCATAGAATAGATTCTGCTGCCACTCAAACTTTAGGTACAGTGTACAAGCAACTCACTCAAAAGCCATTGTACTGAAAAGAGATGCCATGATTCATTTGTTTTCATTTCTTCAAGGTGTATTGCAGAATTGAATATTCTGAATAGAAATAAAACACAGTTAAAACTGAAGGAAAATGGGAGCGAGATGGAAATCACCTTCTGTGCTGTTACTGAGTATACAGAGAGCAACAGTGCATTGACTCACATTGTAAAGAGGAGAAATGCCCATGTACAATGATTCTCAATAGAATCATCCTTACAAATGTCACCTGTCATAACAACAGTGACAATATCTCTCTGTGCGTATGCCAATTCTCACAAATTTGACCCTCCTCAACTCTATGTGGTAGGGACAATCAACATCCCTAAGCCTTTGTAAATAAAATCTGTACTGTGGGACTTCATAGTTAAAAAGAAAAAGCATTTGTTTCAGTGAGAATAAACTTTGAGTTCTTCAAAGAGTACATCCAAATTTGGTACTCATGAAACTCTGCAGTCAGAGTCTGGGGCCTCATGGAGAGGCCTGAGTCCTGCCTGAATTCTGCCACATGTTTGAATAGTCTTAATGATTCACATGCTTCCATTGTTCATCTATTGCAATTCTTCCCCAATTTCTATTTTTATGACAATATGGGCAAGACAAAAGAAAATGGACCCCTCTTATCTCTGAGACAGCACCTGGGCTCAGTACCTACCTTTAATAGATCCTCCCTTCCCCAGTATCCTGCAACATGAATATTAGATATCACAATAAATTTTTCATTCTGACTCTCCTAGAGTTTTAGTTATCTATAACGAACTGTGGTTCAATATAACAAATGAAAAATTCCAGAAATAAACAATTGATAAGTTTCACGTGGTACACTATTCTGAGAGGCATAATAAAAACTCACCTGTTTTGCTAAATCCTACTCTGGCTGTGAATCCTTCCTGAGTTCTGCATACCCACCCTTCATGCTGTCCACCCTTTGGTCACTGAGTAACTGTTAATATTATCAGGTTATTGACTGCTGTAATAAAGCAGTGACTGTTTGAAATAACCCCTATTTTATTAACTTGAGTATTTCTTATATACATTTCGAGTGTTATTCCCTTTCCCGGTTTCCGGGCAAACATCCCCCTCCCCCCTCCCCTTCCTTATGGGTGTTCCCCTCCCAACCCTCCCCCCATTGCCGCCCTCCCCCCATAGACTAGTTCACTGGGGGTTCAGTCTTAGCAGGACCCAGGGCTTCCCCTTCCACTGGTGCTCTTACTAGGATATTCATTGCTACCTATGGGGTCAGAGTCCAGGGTCAGTCCCTGTATAGTCTTTAGGTAGTGGCTTAGTCCCTGGAAGCTCTGGTTGCTTGGCATTGTTGTACTTTTGGGGACTCGAGCCCCTTCAAGCTCTTCCAGTTCTTTCTCTGATTCCTTCAATAGGGGACCTGTTCTCAGTTCAGTGGTTTGCTGCTGGGATTCGCCTCTGTATTTGCTGTATTCTGCCTGTGTCTCTCAGGAGCGATCTACATCCGGCTCCTGTCGGTCTGCACTTCTTTGCTTCATCCATCTTGTCTAATTGGGTGGCTGTATATGTATGGGCCACATGTAGGGCAGGCTCTGAATGGGTGTTCCTTCAGTCTCTGTTTTAATCTTTGCCTCTCCCTTCCCTGCCAAGGGTATTCTTTTTCCTCATTTAAAGAAGGAGTGAAGCATTCACATTTTGATCATCCGTCTTGAGTTTCGTTTGTTCTAGGGATCTAGGGGAATTCAAGCATTTGGGCTAATAGCCACTTATCAATGAGTGCATATCATGTATGTCTTTCTGTGATTGGGTTAGCTCACTCAGGATGATATTTTCCAGTTCCAACCATTTGCCTACGAATTTCATAAACTCATTGTTTTTGATAGCTGAGTAATATTCCATTGTGTAGATGTACCACATTTTCTGTATCCATTCCTCTGTTGAAGGGCATCTGGGTTCTTTCCATTTTCTGGCTATTATAAATAAGGCTGCGATGAACATAGTGGAGCATGTGTCTCTTTTATATGTTGAGGCATCTTTTGGGTATATGCCCAAGAGAGGTATAGCTGGATCCTCAGGCAGTTCAATGTCCAATTTTCTGAGGAACATCCAGACTGATTACCAGAATGGTTTTACCAGTCTGCAATCCCACCAACAATGGAGGAGTGTTCCTCTTTCTCCACATCCTCGCCAGCATCTGCTGTCACCTGAGTTTTTGAACTTAGCCAATCACACTAGTGTGAGGTGAAATCTCAGGGTTGTTTTGATTTGCATTTCCCTTATGACTAAAGATGTTGAACATTTCTTTAGGTGTTTCTCAGCCATTCGGCATTCCTCAGCTGTGAATTCTTTGTTTAGCTCTGAACCCCATTTTTTAATAGGGTTATTTGTTTCCCTGCGGTCTAACTTCTTGAGTTCTTTGTATATTTTGGATATAAGGTCTCTATCTGTTGTAGGATTGGTAAAGATCTTTTCCCAATCTGTTGGTTGCCGTTTTGTCCTAACCACAGTGTCCTTTGCCTTACAGAAGCTTTGCAGTTTTATGAGATCCCATTGGTCGATTCTTGATCTTAGAGCATAAGCCATTGGTGTTTTGTTCAGGAAATTTTTTCCAGTGCCCATGTGTTCCAGATGCTTCCCTAGTTTTTCTTCTATTAGTTTGAGTGTGTCTGGTTTGATGTGGAGGTCCTTGATCCACTTGGACTTAAGCTTTGTACAGGGTGATAAGCATGGATTGATCTGCATTCTTCTACATGTTGCCCTCCAGTTGAACCAGCACCATTTGCTGAAAATGCTATCTTTTTTCCATTGGATGGTTTTGGCTCCTTTGTCAAAAATCAAGTGACCATAGGTGTGTGGGTTCATTTCTGGGTCTTCAATTCTATTCCATTGGTCTATCTGTCTGTCTCTGTACCAATACCATGCAGTTTTTATCACTATTGCTCTGTAATACTGCTTGAGTTCAGGGATAGTGATTCCCCCTGAAGTCCTTTTATTGTTGAGGATAGCTTTAGCTATTCCGGGTTTTTTGTTATTCCAGATGAATTTGCAAATTGTTCTGTCTAACTCTTTGAAGAATTGGATTGGTATTTTGATGGGGATTGCACTGAATCTGTAGATTGCTTTTGGTAAAATGGCCATTTTTACTATATTAATCCTGCCAATCCATGAGCATGGGAGATCTTTCCATCTTCTGAGGTCTTCTTCAATTTCCTTCTTCAGTGTCTTGAAGTTCTCATTGTACAGATCTTTTACTTGCTTGGTTAAAGTCACACCGAGGTACTTTATATTATTTGGGTCTATTATGAAGGGTGTCGTTTCCCTCATTTCTTTCTCGGCTTGTTTCTCTTTTGTATAGAGGAAGGCAACTGATTTATTTGAGTTAATTTTATACCCAGCCACTTTGCTGAAGTTGTTTATCAGCTTTAGTAGTTCTCTGGTGGAACTTTTGGGATCACTTAAATATACTATCATGTCATCTGCAAATAGTGATATTTTGACCTCTTCTTTTCCGATCGGTATCCCTTTGATCTCCTTTTGTTGTCTGATTGCTCTGGCTAGAACTTCAAGAACTATATTGAATAAGTAGGGAGAGAGTGGGCAGCCTTGTCTAGTCCCTGATTTTAGTGGGATTGCTTCAAGTTTCTCTCCATTTAGTTTAATGTTAGCAACTGGTTTGCTGTATATGGCTTTTACTATGTTTAGGTATGGGCCTTGAATTCCTATTCTTTCCAGGACTTTTATCATGAAGGGGTGTTGAATTTTGTCAAATGCTTTCTCAGCATCTAATGAAATGATCATGTGGTTCTGTTCTTTCAGTTTGTTTATATAATGGATCACGTTGATGGTTTTCCGTATATTAAACCATCCCTGCATGCCTGGGATGAAGCCTACTTGATCATGGTGGATGATTGTTTTGATGTGCTCTTGAATTCGGTTTGCCAGAATTTTATTGAGTATTTTTGCGTCGATATTCATAAGGGAAATTGGTCTGAAGTTCTCTTTCATTGTTGTGTCTTTGTGTGGTTTAGGTATAAGAGTAATTGTGGCTTCGTAGAAGGAATTCGGTAGGGCTCCATCTGTTTCAATTTTGTGGAATAGTTTGGATAATATTGGTATGAGGTCTTCTATGAAGGTTTGATAGAATTCTGCACTAAACCCGTCTGGACCTGGGCTCTTTTTGGTTGGGAGACCTTTAATGACTGCTTCTATTTCCTTAGGAGTTATGGGGTTGTTTAACTGGTTTATCTGTTCCTGATTTAACTTCGATACCTGGTATCCGTTTAGGAAATTGTCCATTTCCTGAAGATTTTCAAATTTTGTTGAATATAGGTTTTTATAGTAAGATCTGATGATTTTTTGAATTTCCTCTGAATCTGTAGTTATGTCTCCCTTTTCATTTCTGATTTTGTTAATTTGGACGCACTCTCTGTGTCCTCTCGTTAGTCTGGCTAAGGGTTTATCTATCTTGTTGATTTTCTCAAAGAACCAACTTTTGGTTCTGTTGATTCTTTCTATGGTCCTTTTTGTTTCTACTTGGTTGATTTCAGCTCTGAGTTTGATTATTTCCTGCCTTCTACTCCTCCTGGGTGTATTTGCTTCTTTTTGTTCTAGAGCTTTTAGGTGTGCTGTCAAGCTGCTGACATATGCTCTTTCCTGTTTCTTTCTGCAGGCACTCAGCGCTATGAGTTTCCTCTTAGCACAGCTTTCATTGTGTCCCATAAGTTTGAGTATGTTGTATCTTCATTTTCATTAAATTCTAAAAAGTTTTTAATTTCTTTCTTTATTTCTTCCTTGACCAGGTTATCATTGAGTAGAGCATTGTTCAATTTCCACGTATATGTGGGCATTCTTCCCTTATTGTTATTGAAGACCAGTTTTAGGCCGTGGTGGTCCGATAGCACGCATGGGATTATTTCTATCTTTCTGTACCTGTTGAGGCCCGTTTTTTGACCAATTATATGGTCAATTTTGGAGAAAGTACCATGAGGAGCTGAGAAGAAGGTATATCCTTTTGCTTTAGGATAGAATGTTCTATAAATATCCGTTAAGTCCATTTGGCTCATGACTTCTCTTAGTCTGTCGACATCACTGTTTAATTTCTGTTTCCATGATCTGTCCATTGATGAGAGTGGGGTGTTGAAATCTCCCACTATTATTGTGTGAGGTGCAATGTGTGTTTTGAGCTTTAGTAAGGTTTCTTTTACGTATGTAGGTGCCCTTGTATTTGGGGCATAGATATTTAGGATTGAGAGTTCATCTTGGTGGATTTTTCCTTTGATGAATATGAAGTGTCCTTCCTTATCTTTTTTGATGACTTTTAGTTGGAAATTGATTTTATTTGATATTAGAATGGCTACTCCAGCTTGCTTCTTCTGACCATTTGCTTGGAAAGTTGTTTTCCAGCCTTTCACTCTGAGGTAGTGTCTGTCTTTGTCTCTGAGGTGTGTTTCCTGTAGGCAGCAGAATGCAGGGTCCTCGTTGTGTATCCAGTTTGTTAATCTATGTCTTTTTATTGGGGAGTTGAGGCCATTGATATTGAGAGATATTAAGGAATAGTGATTATTGCTTCCCGTTATATTCATATTTGGATGTGAGGTTATGTTTGTGTGCTTTCATTCTCTTTGTTTTGTTGCCAAGACGATTAGTTTCTTGCTTCTTCTAGGGTATAGCTTGCCTCCTTATGTTGGGCTTTACCATTTATTATCCTTTGTAGTGCTGGATTTGTAGAAAGATATTGTGTAAATTTGGTTTTGTCATGGAATATCTTGGTTTCTCCATCAATGTTAATTGAGAGTTTTGCTGGATACAGTAACCTGGGCTGGCATTTGTGTTCTCTTAGGGTCTGTATGACATCAGTCCAGGATCTTCTGGCCTTCATAGTTTCTGGCGAGAAGTCTGGTGTGATTCTGATAGGTCCCCCTTTATATGTTACTTGACCTTTTTCCCTTACTGCCGTTAATATTCTTTCTTTATTTTGTGCGTTTGGTGTTTTGACAATTATGTGACGGGAGGTGTTTCTTTTCTGGTCCAATCTATTTGGAGTTCTGTAGGCTTCTTGTATGTCTATGGGTATCTCTTTTTTTAGGTTAGGGAAGTTTTCTTCTATGATTTTGTTGAAGATATTTACTGGTCCTTTGAGCTGGGAGTCTTCACTCTCTTCTATACCTATTATCCTTAGATTTGATCTTCTCATTGAGTCCTGGATTTCCTGTATGTTTTGGACCAGTAGCTTTTTCTGCTTTACATTATCTTTGACAGTTGAGTCAATGATTTCTATGGAATCTTCTGCTCCTGAGATTCTCTCTTCCATCTCTTGTATTCTGTTGGTGAAGCTTGTATCTACAGCTCCTTGTCTCCTCTTTTGGTTTTCTATATCCAGGGTTGTTTCCATGTGTTCTTTCTTGATTGCTTCTATTTCCATTTTTAATTCCTTCAACTGTTTGATTGTGTTTTCCTGGAATTCTTTCAGGGATTTTTGCGATTCCTCTCTGTAGGCTTCTACTTGTTTATTAATGTTTTCCTGTGTTTCCCTAAGTGTGTTCATGTCTTTCTTGAAGTCCTCCAGCATCATGATCAAATATGATTTTGAAACTAGATCTTGCTTTTCTGGTGTGTTTGGATATTCCATGTTTGTTTTGGTGGGAGAATTGGGCTGCGATGATGGCATGTAGTCTTGGTTTCTGTTGCTTGGGTTCCTGTGCTTGCCTCTCGCCATCAGATTATCTCTAGTGTTACTTTGTTCTGCTATTTCTGACAGTGGCTAGACTGTCCTATAAGCCTGTGTGTCAGGAGTGCTGTAGACCTGTTTTCCTCTCTTTCAGTCAGTTATGGGGACAGAGTGTTCTGCTTTCGGGCGTGTAGTTTTTCCTCTCTACAGGTCTCCACTGTTCCTGTGGGCCTGTGTCTTGAGTTCACCAGGCAGCTTTCTTGCAGCAGAAAAGTTGGTCTTACCTGTGGTCCCGAGGCTCAGGTTCGCTCGTGGGGTGCTGCCCAGGGGCTCTCTGCAGCGGCAGCAACCAGGAAGACCTGTGCTGCCCCTTCCGGGAGCTTCAGTGCACCAGGGTTCCAGATGGTCTTTGGCTTTTTCCTCTGGCGTCCGAGATGTGTGTGGAGGGAGCAGTCTCTTCTGGTTTCCCAGGCTTGTCTGCCTCTCTGAAGGTTTAGCTCTCCCTCCCACCGGATTTGGGTGCAGAGAACTGTTTATCCGGTCTGTTTCTTTCAGGTTCCGGCGGTGTCTCAGGCAGGTGTCCTGCCGCACCTGGGCCCTCCCCCACGGGAGCCCAGAGGCCTTATACAGTTTCCTCTTGGGCCAGGGATGTGGGCAGGGGTGAGCAGTGTTGGTGGTCTCTTCCGCTCTGCAGCCTCAGGAGTGCCCACCTGACCAGGCGGTTGGGTCTCTCTCTCACCGGGTCTGGGAGCAGAGAATAACCCCTATTTTAAATAATAAAGGTGCATGATAACATGAGAATGAGGCTGCTAATTCAGATATGTTCAAGACAAGATTAAAATGCTTCCATTAAATGAAAAAATAAGAGTTCAGTTACATGTTCTGGAGACTGAGTTCATATGACTCTTACTCTAATATATTATTGTAGTTATTGTTGATGGTAACTGTTTACTACTGTATCTATATTATAAATTAAACCATATCACAGGTATCTATACATGTATGTATGTATGTATGCATGCATATATGCAAATATGTACTTATGTATGTATAGGTAAAAAGTAGACTACATACTTAGGGTTATCTGTACTTTCAAACATCCTCTGAATGGTAAGTCTACTTGGTGCAAATATTCCTGTGAAGTTTGTAGTTGGTATTGTGTTACCCTGTTTAGAAGTTCAAGTTTATTGCACAATATCAAAAGAAATATATATGTATACACCAAATAATTGTACATTACTATAGATAAGAAAGAACTTTAAGATTAAATTAATGACTAACTCCAATACTTTACACAAACACCAGAGTTTTAAAATAACTATATTAGACTGCTGTTGTCCCAGAATACCTGAGACCAGGAAATTTATAATAACCTGAAATTTATTTGGTTCACAATTGTGGAAGCTGAGAATCCAAAGTGTATTGTTCTGGTGAAGACCTTACCTCATCTATGGTAAAAGGTAGAATAAGTGGGAAGAAGAACAAGGGAGGAAGAGAGGACATAACCAACTTTTCTAACAAGTCCATTCTTGGGATGATGACCTTATTCCATTCAGTGAATCCAAGACCAAGGCTGAGCGGGTCCTGACATGAGGCTCAATCACTTGACTACTCTCTCTATTCCATTTCTTATTCACCTTTTGCTGAACAAATGCATAGTATTTAGTGTGTACCAAGCACCATAGGAAGCTTTTCATAAATATCATCTCATTTAGTCATAACATAATCTGCATTCCACGGATGAGAAAATTGATTCATGGAGCATTCACAGTAGCGGAACAGCTGGGAGGAGGAAATTCTGCACTCTTGACGTTACAGTGCTTGCTCCAAACAGAAGGTGAATGTATAAATTATTGTGATAGAGACAGTCATAATCACAGAGTTTCTATTATAATATGCTAATTTCCATGTTACTTCTAGCTAATGTTGAAGTTGAGACTGCTAACTCAGTGTGTTTTCTGTTATCTACTACACTGTGAGAAAAACTTCTCTGCATAACTATTGGTTCTGATTGTAGTTGCCTCTCTCGAACTAAGGACTTCTGTGCATCACTTCCCTGCCTAGTGTTGAATCTTGACCTGACAGGCAATGGGTTTGAGTAGACTGAAAAAGAAACATAGCACCCATGAAACGCAGCACATTTATTATATAGAGGTGAATGGGAGGCAGGATTAATGCATATGTCTGAAACAAGAAAGATGGTTATTATGTACTGATGAAAACAGAGGCATGAGAGACATCTTGAGACTGCAGAACAGACTGCCACCTCTGCACACCTCGGCACACATCCCTGGTCCAAAGGGAAGCTGCACAGTGCCTCTGGACACAGGGATATAGGAACAGAGAGCCACTGGTAACCGCAGTACTGGCCTGAGCCCAGGAACAAACTGAACTGGCCAAACAGCTCCCTGCACCCAAATCCCATGTGGAAGAGAGCTGGACCCTCAGAAGTGCGAATACTTCTGAGAAGTCAGAGGAGAATACCCTCTGCCCACAGTCTAGACCCGAGAGAGAATTGCATAGTGCCAACTATGCCCGTGGAGTGCAAGGACCTAAACGAGCAATCAGGGACAGGACCCTTTGATTCCTGCCCACACCTAGAGCTGGGAGACATTCTCCCCAGGAGCACCGCCACAGCTGAGAGCAGAGCACTGTTCTCAGGAAAGGCTGAAAGAAAACAGGAAAACAGTTCTACAGGAGTGCTGACACAGAGGCCTATGGCAGGGCCAAGTCACTCTCAGGAACAGCAAGACAAGCAAACACCAGAGAAAACCCAATGGCTAGAGGCAAGCGCAAGAACCTAAGCAACAACAAGACTACTTGGCATCATCAGAGCCCAGTTCTCCCACCAAAGAAAATACTGGATATCCAAACACAACAGAAAAGCAAGATTTAGATTTAAAACCACATTTTTGATAATGATGGAGGACTTAAAGAAAGACATAAAGAACTTCCTTAGAGAAATGCAGAAAAACATAAGTAAACAAGTAGAAGCCTTAGAGAGGAAACACAAAAATCCATGAAAGAATTACAGGAAAATACAACCAAACAGGTGAAGGAATTGAAAATGGAAAAAGAAACAAAAAAGAAAGCATGAAGGGAGACAACCCTGGATATAGAAAACTAAAGGAAGAGACAAGGAGCCATAGAAACAAGCATCACCAACAGAATATGAGAGATAGATGAGAGAATCTCAGGAGCAGAAGATACCATAGAAAACATCGACACAACTGTCAAAGATAATGGAAAATGGAAAAAGCTCCTAGCCCAAAACATACAGGAAATCCAGGACACAATGAGAAGATCAAGCCTAAGGATAATAGGTATAGAAGAGAGTGAAGACTCCCAACTTAAAGGGCCAGTAAATATATTCAACAAAATTATGGAAGGAAACTCCCCTAACCTAAAGAAAGAGATGCCTATAAACATACAAGAAGCCTACAGAACTCCAATAGATTGAACAAGAAGATAAATTCCTCCTGTCACATAATAGTTAAAACACCAAATGCATAAAACAAAGAAAGAATATTAAAAGCAGTAAGAGAAAAAGGTCAAGTGACAGGTAAAGGCAGACCTATAAAAATTACACCAGACTTCTCACCAGAGACTATGAAAGCCAGAAGATCCTGGACAGATATCAAACAGACCCTAAGAGAACACAAATGCCAGCCCAAGTTACTGTATCCAACAAAACTTTCAATTAACATAGATGGAGAAACCAAGATATTCCATGACAAAACCAAATTTATGCAATATCGCTCTACAAATCCAGTCCTACAAAGGATAATAGATGGAAAACTCCAAAAGAAGGAGAGAAAGTACACCATACAGAAAGCAAGAATATAATTTCCTTGCAATGAAACCAAAAGAGAGACAAACATAAGTCCATCTCTAACAATGGAAATAACAGGAAATGACCATCACTATTCCTTAATATCTCTCAACATCAACGGACTCAATTCCCAAATAAAAAGACATAGACTAACAGAATGGATACATAAAGAGGACCCAGCATCTTGCTGCATGCAGGAAACATACCTCAGAGACAAAGACAGACACTACCTCAAAGTAAATGGCTGGAAAACAACTATCCAAACAAATATCCCAAAGAAACAAGCTGGAGTTGCCATTCTAATATCAAATAAAATTGACTTTCAACCAAAAGTCATTAAAAAAGATAAGGAAGGACACTTCATATTCATCAAAGGAAAAATCCACCAAGATGAACTCTCAATCCTAAATATATATGCTCCAAATACAAGGGCACCTATATACGTAAAAGAAACCTTACTAGGTGAGAGAGAGACCCAACCGCCTGGTCAGGTGGGCACTCCTGAGGCTGCAGAGCGGAAGAGACCACCAACACTGCTCACCCCTGCCCACATCCCTGGCCCAAGAGGAAACTGTATAAGGCCTCTGGGCTCCCGTGGGGGAGGGCCCAGGAGCGGCAGGACCCCTGTGCCTGAGACACCACAAGAACCAGAAGGAAACAGACCGGATAAACAGTTCTCTGCACCCAAATCCCGTGGGAGGGAGAGCGGAACCTTCAGAGAGGCAGACAAGCCTGGGAAACCAGAAGAGACTGCTACCTGCACACACATCTCGGACGCCAGAGGAAAAAGCCAAAGACCATCTGGAACCCTGGTGCACTGAAGCTCCCGGAAACGGTGGCACAGGTCTTCCTGATTGCTGACACTGCAGGGAGCCCATGGGTAGCACCCCGCGAGCGAACTTGAGCCACGGGACCACAGGTAAGACCAACTTTTCTGCTGCAAGAAAGCTGCCTGGTGAACTCAAGACACAGGCCCACAGGAACAGCTGAAGACCTGTAGAGAGGAAAAACCACACGCCGGAAAGCAGAACACTCTGTCCCCATAACTGACTGAAAGAGAGGAAAACAGGTCTACAGCACTCCTGACACACAGGCTTATAGGACAGTCTAGCCACTGTCAGAAATAGCAGAACAAAGTAACACTAGAGATAATCTGATGGCGAGAGGCAAGCGCAGGAACCCAAGCAACAGAAACCAAGACTACATGGCACCATCGGAGCCCAATTCTCCCATCAAAACAAACATGGAATATCCAAACACACCAGAAAAGCAAGATCTAGTTCCAAAATCATTTTTGATCATGATGCTGGAGGACTTCAAGAAAGACGTGAAGAACTCCCTTAGAGAACAAGTAGAAGCCTACAGAGAGGAATCGCAAAATGCCTGAAAGAATCGCAAAAATCCCTGAAAGAATTCCAGGAAAACATAAATAAACAAGTAGAAGCCCATAGAGAGGAGACACAAAAATCCGTGAAATAATTCCAGGAAAACATAAATAAACAAGTAGAAGCCCATAGAGAGGAGACACAAAAATCCCTGAAAGAATTCCAGGAAAACACAATCAAACAGTTGAAGGAATTAAAAATGGAAATAGAAGCAATCAAGAAAGAACACATGGAAACAACCCTGGATATAGAAAACCAAAAGAAGAGACAAGGAGCTGTAGATACAAGCTTCACCAACAGAATACAAGAGATGGAAGGGAGAATCTCAGGAGCAGAAGATTCCATAGAAATCATTGACTCAACTGTCAAAGATAATGTAAAGCGGAAAAAGCTACTGGTCCAAAACATACAGGAAATCCAGGACTCAATGAGAAGATCAAACCTAAGGATAATAGGTATAGAAGAGAGTGAAGACTCTCAGCTCAAAGGACCAGTAAATATCTTCAACAAAATCATAGAAGAAAACTTCCCTAACCTAAAAAAAGAGATACCCATGGACATACAAGAAGCCTACAGAACTCCAAATAGATTGGACGAGAAAAGAAACACCTCCTGTCACATAATTGTCAAAACACCAAACGCACAAAATAAAGAAAGAATACTAAAAGCAGTAAGGGAAAAAGGTCAGGTAACATATAAAGGAAGACCTATCAGAATCACACCAGACTTCTCGCCAGAAACTATGAAGGCCAGAAGATCCTGGACTGATGTTATACAGACCCTAAGAGAACACAAATGCCAGCCCAGGTTACTGTATCCAGCAAAACTCTCAATTAACATTGATGGAGAAACCAAGATATTCCATGACAAAACCAAATTTACACAATATCTTTCCACAAATCCAGCACTACAAAGGACAATAAATGGTAAAGCCCAACATAAGGAGGCAAGCTATACCCTAGAAGAAGCAAGAAACTAATCGTCTTGGCAACAAAACAAAGAGAATGAAAGCACACAAACATAACCTCACATCCAAATATGAATATAACGGGAAGCAATAATCACTATTCCTTAATATCTCTCAATATCAATGGCCTCAACTCCCCAATAAAAAGACATAGATTAACAAACTGGATACACAACGAGGACCCTGCATTCTGCTGCCTACAGGAAACACACCTCAGAGACAAAGACAGACACTACCTCAGAGTGAAAGGCTGGAAAACAACTTTCCAAGCAAATGGTCAGAAGAAGCAAGCTGGAGTAGCCATTCTAATATCAAATAAAATCAATTTCCAACTAAAAGTCATCAAAAAAGATAAGGAAGGACACTTCATATTCATCAAAGGAAAAATCCACCAAGATGAACTCTCAATCCTAAATATCTATGCCCCAAATACAAGGGCACCTACATACGTAAAAGAAACCTTACTAAAGCTCAAAACACACATTGCACCTCACACAATAATAGTGGGAGATTTCAACACCCCACTCTCATCAATGGACAGATCATGGAAACAGAAATTAAACAGTGAGGTCGACAGACTAAGAGAAGTCATGAGCCAAATGGACTTAACGGATATTTATAGAACATTCTATCCTAAAGCAAAAGGATATACCTTCTTCTCAGCTCCTCATGGTACTTTCTCCAAAATTGACCATATAATTGGTCAAAAAACGGGCCTCAACAGGTACAGAAAGATAGAAATAATCCCATGCGTGCTATCGGACCACCACGGCCTAAAACTGGTCTTCAATAACAATAAGGGAAGAATGCCCACATATACGTGGAAATTGAACAATGCTCTACTCAATGATAACCTGGTCAAGGAAGAAATAAAGAAAGAAATTAAAAACTTTTTAGAATTTAATGAAAATGAAGATACAACATACTCAAACTTATGGGACACAATGAAAGCTGTGCTAAGAGGAAAACTCATAGCGCTGAGTGCCTGCAGAAAGAAACAGGAAAGAGCATATGTCAGCAGCTTGACAGCACACCTAAAAGCTCTAGAACAAAAAGAAGCAAATACACCCAGGAGGAGTAGAAGGCAGGAAATAATCAAACTCAGAGCTGAAATCAACCAAGTAGAAACAAAAAGGACCATAGAAAGAATCAACAGAACCAAAAGTTGGTTCTTTGAGAAAATCAACAAGATAGATAAACCCTTAGCCAGACTAACGAGAGGACACAGAGAGTGCGTCCAAATTAACAAAATCAGAAATGAAAAGGGAGACATAACTACAGATTCAGAGGAAATTCAAAAAATCATCAGATCTTACTATAAAAATCTATATTCAACAGAATTTGAAAATCTTCAGGAAATGGACAATTTCCTAGACAGATACCAGGTATCGAACTTAAATCAGGAACAGATAAACCAGTTAAACAACCCCATAACTCCTAAGGAAATAGAAGCAGTCATTAAAGGTCTCCCAACCAAAAAGAGCCCAGGTCCAGACGGGTTTAGTGCAGAATTCTATCAAACCTTCATAGAAGACCTCATACCAATATTATCCAAACTATTCCACAAAATTGAAACAGATGGAGCCCTACCGAATTCCTTCTATGAAGCCACAATTACTCTTATACCTAAACCACACAAAGACACAACAACGAAAGAGAACTTCAGACCAATTTCCCTTATGAATATCGATGCAAAAATACTCAATAAAATTCTGGCAAACCGAATTCAAGAGCACATCATAACAATCATCCCCCATGATCAAGTAGGCTTCATCCCAGGCATGCAGGGATGGTTTAATATACGGAAAACCATCAACGTGATCCATTATATAAACAAACTGAAAGAACAGAACCACATGATCATTTCATTAGATGCTGAGAAAGCATTTGACAAAATTCAACACCCCTTCATGATAAAAGTCCTGGAAAGAATAGGAATTCAAGGCCCATACCTAAACATAGTAAAAGCCATATACAGCAAACCAGTTGCTAACATTTAACTAAATGGAGAGAAACTTGAAGCAATCCCACTAAAATCAGGGACTAGACAAGGCTGCCCACTCTCTCCCTACTTATTCAATATAGTTCTTGAAGTTCTAGCCAGAGCAATCAGACAACAAAAGGAGATCAAGGGGATACAGATCGGAAAAGAAGAGGTCAAAATATCACTATTTGCAGATGACATGATAGTATATTTAAGTGATCCCAAAAGTTCCACCAGAGAACTACTAAAGCTGATAAACAACTTCAGCAAAGTGGCTGGGTATAAAATTAACTCAAATAAATCAGTTGCCTTCCTCTATACAAGAGAGAAACAAGCCGAGAAAGAAATTAGGGAAACGACACCCTTCATAATAGACCCAAATAATATAAAGTACCTCGGTGTGACTTTAACCAAGCAAGTAAAAGATCTGTACAATAAGAACTTCAAGACACTGAGGAAAGAAATTGAAGAAGACCTCAGAAGATGGAAAGATCTCCCATGCTCATGGATTGGCAGGATTAATTTAGTAAAAATGGCCATTTTACCAAAAGCAATCTACAGATTCAATGCAATCCCCATCAAAATACCAATCCAATTCTTCAAAGAGTTAGACAGAACAATTTGCAAATTCATCTGGAAGAACAAAAAACCCAGGATAGCTAAAGCTATCCTCAACAATAAAAGGACTTCAGGGGGAATCACTATCCCTGAACTCAAGCAGTATTACAGAGCAATAGTGATAAAAACTGCATGATATTGGTACAGAGACAGACAGATAGACCAATGGAATAGAATTGAAGACCCAGAAATGAACCCACACACCTATGGTCACTTGATTTTTGACAAAGGAGCCAAAACCATCCAATGGAAAAAAGATAGCATTTTCAGCAAATGGTGCTGGTTCAACTGGAGGGCAACATGTAGAAGAATGCAGATCGATCCATGCTTATCACCCTGTACAAAGCTTAAGTCCAAGTGGATCAAGGACCTCCACATCAAACCAGACACACTCAAACTAATAGAAGAAAAACTAGGGAAGCATCTGGAACACATGGGCACTGGAAAAAATTTCCTGAATAAAACACCAATGGCTTATGCTCTAAGATCAAGAATCGACAAATGGGATCTCATAAAACTGCAAAGCTTCTGTAAGGCAAAGGACATTGTGGTTAGGACAAAACGGCAACCAACAGATGGGGAAAAGATCTTTACCAATCCTACAACAGATAGAGGCCTTATATCCAAAATATACAAAGAACTCAAGAAGTTAGACCGCAGGGAAACAAATAACCCTATTAAAAAATGGGGTTCAGAGCTAAACAAAGAATTCACAGCTGAGGAATGCCGAATGGCTGAGAAACACCTAAAGAAATGTTCAACATCTTTAGTCATAAGGGAAATGCAAATCAAAACAACCCTGAGATTTCACCTCACACTAGTGTGATTGGCTAAGATCAAAAACTCAGGTGACAGCAGATGCTGGCAAGGATGTGGAGAAAGAGGAACACTCCTCCATTGTTGGTGGGATTGCAGACTGGTACAACCATTCTGGAAATCAGTCTGGAGGTTCCTCAGAAAATTGGACATTGAACTGCCTGAGGATCCAGCTATACCTCTCTTGGGCATATACCCAAAAGATGCCTCAACATATAAAAGAGACACGTGCTCCACTATGTTCATCGCAGCCTTATTTATAATAGCCAGAAGCTGGAAAGAACCCAGATGCCCTTCAACAGAGGAATGGATACAGAAAATGTGGTACATCTACACAATGGAATATTACTCAGCTATCAAAAACAACGAGTTTATGAAATTCGTAGGCAAATGGTTGGAACTGGAAAATATCATCCTGAGTGAGCTAACCCAATCACAGAAAGACATACATGGTATGCACTCATTGATAAGTGGCTATTAGCCCAAATGCTTGAATTCCCCTAGATCCCTAGAACAAACGAAACTCAAGACGGATGATCAAAATGTGAATGCTTCACTCCTTCTTTAAATGAGGAAAAAGAATACCCTTGGCAGGGAAGGGAGAGGCAAAGATTAAAACAGAGACTGAAGGAACACCCATTCAGAGCCTGCCCCACAGGTGGCCCATACATATACAGCCACCCAATTGGACAAGATGGATGAAGCAAAGAAGTGCAGACCGACAGGAGCCGGATGTAGATCGCTCCTGAGAGACACAGCCAGAATACAGCAAATACAGAGGCGAATGCCAGCAGCAAACCACTGAACTGAGAATAGGTCCCCCGTCGAAGGAATCAGAGAAAGAACTGGAAGAGCTTGAAGGGGCTCATGACCCCAAAAGTACAACAATGTCAAGCAACCAGAGCTTCCAGGGACTAAGCCACTACCTAAATACTATACAGGGACTGACCCTGGACTCTGACCCCATAGGTAGCAATGAATATCCTACTAAGAGCACCAGTGGAAGGGGAAGCCCTGGGTCCTGCTAAGACTGAACCCCCAGTGAACTAGTCTATGGGGGGAGGGCGGCAATGGGGGGAGGGTTGGGAGGGGGACACCCATAAGGAAGGGGAGGAGGGAGGCGGATGTTTGCCCGGAAACCGGGAAAGGGAATAACACTTGAAATGTATATAAGAAATACTCAAGTTAATAAAAAAAAAAAAGAAACCTTTCTAAAGCTCAAAGTACACATTGCACCTCACATGAGAATAGTGGGAGATTTCAACACTCCAGTGTCATCAATGGACAGATCATGGAAACAAAAATTAAACAGAGACTTAGAGAAAATTACAGAAGTTATGAACCAAGTGGATTTAACAGATATTTATAGAACATTCCATCCTAAAACAAAAGGATATACATTCTTCTCAGCACCTCATGGAACCTTCTCCAAAATTGACCATATAATCGGTCACAAAACAGACCTCAACAGGTACAGGAAGATAGAAATAATTCCATGCATCCTGTCAGATCACCACACTCTTCAATAACAACAATAATGACAGAACACAAGAACACATCAAAACAATCATATACATGGAAGTTGAACAATGCTCTACCCAATGACAACTGAGTCAAGGAAGAAATAAAGAAAGAAATTAAAGACTTCTCAGAATTTAATGAAAATGAAGATACAACATTCCCATACTTATGGGACATGATGAAAGCAGAACTAAGAGGAAAACTCATAGCTCTGAGTTCCTGAAAAAAGAAACAGGAGACAGCATATGTCAGCAGTTTGACAGCACACCTAAAAGCTCTAGAACAAACAGAAATAAATAAACCCAAGAGGAATAGAAGGCAGGAAATAATCAAATGCAGAGCTAAAATCAACCAAGTAGAAACGAAAAGGACTATACAAAGAATCAACAAAATCAGGAGCTGGTTCTTTGAGAAAATCAACAAGATAGATAAACCCTTAGCCAGACTAACCAGAGGTCACAGAGAGTATATCCAAATTAACAAAATCAGAAATGAAAAGGTATACATAACAACAGAACCTGAAGAAATTTAAAAATCATCAGATCCTACTACAAAAGCCTGTATTCAGCAAAACTGGAAAATCTGGAAGAAATGGACAATTTTCTAGACAGATACCAGGTACCAAAGTTAAATCAGGAACCATCTAAACAACCCCATAACTCCTAAAGAAATAGAAGCAGTTATTAAAAGTCTCCCAACCAAAAAGAACCCAGGTCCAGATGGGTTCAGTGCAGAATTCTATCAGACCTTCATAGAAGACCCCATAACAGTACTGTCCAAACTATTCCACAAAATTGAAACAGACAGAGCACTACCAAATTCCTTCTATGAAGCTACAATTACTCTTATACTAAAAACCACACAAAAACCCAAGAAAGAAAGAGAACTTCAGACCAATTTCCCTTATGAGTATCGACACAAAAATACTCAATAAAATCCTTGCAAACCAAATCCAAGAACACATCAAAACACATCCATCATGATCAGGTAGGCTTTATCCCAGGGATGCAGGGATAGTTTAATATATGAAAATCCAACAATGTAATCTGCTCTATAAACAAACTCAAAGATAAGATCCACATGATCACTTCATTAGATGCTGAGAAAGCATTTGACAAAATTCAACACCCTTTCGTGATAAAAGTCCTGGAAAGATCAGGAATTCAAGCCCATATCTATACATAGTAAAAGCCATATACAGCAAACCAATAGCTAACATCAAACTAAATGGAGAGAAACTTGAAGCAATCCCACTAAAATCAAGGACTAGACAAGGCTGCCCACTTTCTCCCTACTTATTCAATATAGTACTCAAAGTCCTAGCCAGAGCAATCAGACAGTGAAAGGAGGTCAAAGGGAAACAAATTGGAAGGGAAGAAATCAAAATATCAATATTTGCAAATGATATGATAGTTTTCTTAAGTGACCCCAAAAGTTCCACCAGAGAACTACTTATCCTGATAAACAACTTCAGCAAACTGTCGGGGTATAAAATTAACTCAAACAAATAAGTAGCCTTCCTCTATTTAAAGGATAAACAGGCTCAGAAATAAATTAAGGAAATGACACCCTTCATAATAGTCCCAAATAATAAAAATATCTTGGTGTGACTTTAACCAAGCAAGTGAAAGATCTGTATGACAAGCACTTCAAGTTTCTGAAGAAAGAAATTGAAGATGTCAGAAGGTGGAAAGATCTTCCATGCTCATGAATTGGCAGGATTATTATAGTAAAAATGGCCATTTTGCCAAAAGCAATCTACAGATTCAATGCAATCCCCATCAAAATTCCTTCTCAATTCTTTATAGAGATAGAAAGAGCAATTTGCAAATTTATTTGGAATAACAAAAAGCTCAGGATAGCGAAAAGTATAATCAACAATAAAAGTACTTCTGGGGGAATCACCATCCTTGACTTCAAGCGGTATTACAGAGCAATCGTGATAAAAACTGTGTGGTATTGGTACCGAGATAGGCAGATAGATCAATGGGAAGAGAACTGAAGACCCAGAAATGAAACCATCAAATGGAAGAACGATAGCATTTTCAACAAATGGTGTTGGTTCAACTGGAGGTCAACATGTAAAAGAATGCAAATTGATCCATTCTTATCACAGTGTACAAAGCTTAAGTCCAAGTGGATCAAGGACCTCCACATTAAATCAGATACACTCAAACTAATAGTAGAAAAAAAGTGTGGAAGAGTCTCAAACACATGGGTACTGGGGAAATTTTTCTGAACAAAACACCAATGGCTCATGCTCTAAGATCAAGAATTGACAAATGGGACCTCGTAAAACTGCAAAGCTTTTGTAAACCAAAAGACACTGTCATTAGGACAAAACAACAACCAACAGATTGGGAAAAGATCTTTACCAATCCTATATCTGATAAAGGATATCAAAATATACAAAGAACTAAAGAAGGTAGACTACAGAGAGCCAAATAACCCTATTAAAAATGGGGTATAGAGCTAAACAAAACATTCTCAGCTAAGGATTATTGAATGGCCATAAAGCACCTAAAGAAATGTTCAACATCCTTAGTCATCAGGGAAATGCAAATCAAAACAACCCTGAGATTCCACCTCACACCAGTCAGAATGACTAAGGTAAAAAACTCAGGTGACAGCAGTTGCTGGTGAGGATGTGGAGAAAGAGGAACACTCCTCCATTGTTGGTGGGATTTCATACTGGTACAACCACTCTGGAAATCAGTCTGAAGCTTCCTCAGAAAATTGGACAATGCACTACCTGAGGACCCAGATATATCTCTCTTGGGCATATACCCAAAAGATGCTCTAACATACAACAAGGACACATGCTCCACTATGTTCATAGCAGCCATATTTATAATAGCCAGAACCTGGAAAGAACTCAGACGTCCTTCAACAGAGGAATGGATTCAAAAAACGTGGTACATCTATACAGTGGAGTACTACTCAGCTATCAAAAACAATGTCTTCATGAAATTCATAGGCAAATGGAATGAAATAGAATAGAAAATATCATCTTGAGTGAGATTACTCATTCACAGAAAAACACACTTGGTATACACTCTTTGATAAGTGGATATTAGCCAGAAAGCTCGAATTACCCAAGATGCAATCCACAGACCACAGGAAGCTCAAGAAGGATGACCAAAATGGGGATGCTCCCACTCCTTCTTAAAAGGGGGAAAAATAAGGGTTGGGGATTTAGCTCAGTGGTAGAGCGCTTGCCTAGGAAGCGCAAGGCCCTGGGTTCGGTCCCCAGCTCCAAAAAAAAAAAAAAAAAAAAAAAAAAAAAAAAAAAAGAACCAAAAAAAAAATCAGGAAAAGGGGGAAAAATATCCATAGGAGGGAATATAGAAGCAAAGTTTAGAGCAGCGACTCGAGGAATGGCCATTCAGAGCCTGACGCACATATGGCCCATATATATACAGCCACCAAAACTAAATAAGACTAATGAAGCTAGAAAATGCATGTGGAAAGGGACTGGATATAGATCTCTCCTGAGAGACACATCCTGAGCATGTCCAATACAGAGGTCAATGCTAACAGCAAACCACCGAACTGAGAACAGGACCCCCTTGGGGGGAATTAGAGGAAGGATTGAAAGAGTTGAAGGAGCTTACAACCCCATAAGAACAACAATGCCAACCAACCAGAGCTTCCAGGGACTAAACCACTGCCGAAAGTCTATACATGGACTGACCCAGGGCTCCAACTGCATATGTAGCAGAGAATAGCCTTGTTGGGGCATCAGTGGAAGGGGAAGCCCTTGGTCCTGCCAAGGTTGGACCCCCAGTGCAGGGGAATATAGGAGGGGGGAATGAGGGGGATGTATAGGGAGAATACCAGTATAGGGGAGGAAGAGGGGAGGGGATGGGGGCTTATGGACAGGACACCAGGAAGGGGAATAACATTTGAAATCTAAGTAAAGAAATATATCTAATAACAATTTAAAAAAACAAAAAACAAGGAGGCATGGCTTATGGCATATGACTATGAAAGGAGACAGGGTTAGCTAACATTAGGTGTTACCAAGCAGGAAGCAAACAGCCTTCTGGCCATAAACATCTGGGGAGAAAGTTATCATTGAAATTTTTTGCATATTCTTTCAACATCTGCACATGGACCAGATGGCTTTGCCATCCATCCCTTAGAGTCACACCCAGGAGGAAAGGCTTTACCATTTTCCCATGGGTCTAAGGCTAGGATTCTTTACATGGCCACACCCATGACACTAGCACACACTCAGGGGTTTCTGCACTCTCTGCTGTTTAGACATTCATGTCTTTTCTCGTCCTTCAGAAGCCTTTCCTGACACTCCACCTGAGTGGGTCTCCAACAGCCCATTCATGCACCTTTCTGCATGCTTCCCAAAGACATCGAACTAAATATGCATTATTTTCTTACTTTAAACCTGTATTCTTTCTCCCATTGGACTTTAAATTGCATGAGAGTGAGGGCATGTCTGTTGAATGCATAGTTCCCAGAACCCAATACAGGCATTCAATTAAAGCAAGACATGCTGAATCAATGGTCTAATGTGTCTTATAGAACTACAGTGCAGGCTCTAACAAAAGCAAAGTTGAATTTAAGCTCAAATTTCTTCAATCAAGAGTTCCCATCACAGGCTTGAGAGATGGCTCAGTGGGTAAAACATTTGCTGTGTACATATGAGGATCTGAGTTTAAATCCCTGGTTGAACTAGGCGTGGTAGCATGCATCTCTAATCTCCCCTGCTTTTGCTGAGATATGGGGAACTTGACATGAACAGCGATGAGCCACAGAGTCTGTTTTAAACAAGGTGAAAGGCTAGAACTGACACTGGAGATTATCTTTAGATATTTATATGCACATTCCCCATGTGCATGCTTACACTCATACATAAATACCTACAAACATACAAACAGGCATCATAAAAAGATCTCTCCTCCCCTTACTCATCTCCATGCCACTTCACTTCTGGACTTAGGTCACAGGGAGGGATTGACCCATCAATACCAACCACAGCTATTTGGAACTCTGCGTTAGACTTTCAATGGATACCCTACCTAGAGAAATACTAGTGATGCTTACTATACTATGAAACACAGCCCAATCTGATTCCACAGAGCAGGGGTAATTTTCTCCAAGATTTGCTTTCTGAAGATACCATAAAGATTACCATGTAACTTCTAAGATATCACTACTTTTGAAATGTTGCCAATGTGTAACAACTATAATAGATGTCATCAGCAATGATGTGCATCTCTGGCTGGGGTGATCTGGAGAACAAGGGAGTATTGGAAAAGGTCCAAGCTCCACTTTCTTCTTCAAGCTTCAGGGATTGGTGGTTAAGTGGTAAAAACACTTCTTGTGGTGCATTGGCCTCTCTTGCTGTAGTTTTATAGTGAAAGCTATGTCTTACCCAAGTCACTGCTACATGCCACTGCCTCCCAGGGACATATGCAAATACCCATTGTTCAACCCAGGATATATTTTTAACCTAATAGCAACCTACATTCTACTCCAAAAAAGCTCCATTTTATTGTTGGTGAGAAGGAAGTTGTAACGTGGATAACTAAGGTGCTTGGTTATGCATAGCTGATATCAGATATTTTTGGATCTTTGTCAGGGGAATTTTCAGCCCAGCAGTGCTGTTTCCTGATACCAGATTTGATGTATGCTTTTGGGAATGGGCTTAAGTGAATTAGGCCCTCTAACTGTAAGACAGTATTAAAATTAAAATATTAAAAGCCACATTTCTACTTACATTAGGGAGAACAAAAAAGAAATTTAGCAAAATAAATCAATTGGTAAAGTGACATCTCTGGGAATAAATTTCAAAATAAAATTAGTAGATTAGACACAAGATAATGGTCTCTGCCTATAAAGTTTCCAAAAAGTAAGCCTTGTACATCTGCAGATACCTTCTCCAAGATCATGCTCATTCTTCTAATTTCATGTCTTTTCATTTTAATCCAGAGCCTGCTTTGTACTAGACCTTGAGACTAGAGATACAGCAACAAAGAAACTGCTCATGATATCTTGACTCACAGAAACAGAGCAGTCTACAAAATAATCACAAAAATAGTTCATTCAATTTCAGTTACAGAAAGTGCTGTGAAGACCTGTTTATTATATAGAGTTGGATGGGAAGCAGGGTCACAGCATATAATTGAACACGTAGCCTATTATTATGTACAGATAAAACAATGAAGCCTCAAACATCACCAAGTTTCAAACCATTGTCTCTGAAGCAGTAGTTAAAACCTAGGGTCAGGGTAGGTGTTAGTGGTTTTGCTGCAATCCCTTGTAGATCCATTTTCAATGTGGCAATGTTGATGCTAAGAAGTAGGGGGGAAAATGTTCTCTGGGAACACTATACTTAGAAGATGCTAAAAGTTTCACTTTTTGGGTGGTTTGTTACTGTGGTATGTAGACCACACATAAACTTCTCAGCAGACGGCCAGCTCCTCTTTCTCTTTTACATCTTGTGATTCAACCAAGACTCAATCAATTCCATATTATTTAGATGCCAGAATGTAAGCCAAATAAATGTTATTTCCTTCCTTCCATTAATTTATTTATTCAATTTTCATCCCAATCATAACCTCCTCTCATTCCCAGATCCCTTCTCAGATGCCCCCCACCCACCTTCCCTTTCATCTCTGAGAAGAAGGAGGTCCCTCCTAGTTTCCAACTCACTCTGGCACCTCAAGTCATTGAATGACTAAGTACATCCTCACCCTCTGAGGCCAGACAGGCCAGCCCAGTTAGGGGAACAGGATCCACAGGCAGGCAACAGAGTCAGGGTAAACTCCCAGTTTGGTTATTGGGGGCCCCACATGAAGACCAAACTGCATATCTGCTACATATGTGCGGGAGGTCTAGGTCCAGTGCATGCTGGCTTTTTATTTGGTGGTTCAATCTCTGGGAGCCCCCAAGGGTCCTGGTTAGTTGACTCTGCTATTCTTATGGAGTCCATATTCTTTTCAGTTCTTCAGTCTTTCTCCCAACTCTTCCACTAGAGCTCCCTGAGCTCTGTTTAATGTTTGGTTGTGGGTCTCTGCCATCTGTTTCAGTGAGCTACTGGGCAGAGCCTCTTAGAGGAGTCATGCTAAGCTCCTATCTTCAAGTCAATCAAAGTATCATTAATAGTTCAGGGATTGATTCTTGTCCACCAGATTGCAAATTGAGCCATTGTTTGGCAATTCCCTCAGTCTCTACCTTTATCCATGTACTACTTGTAAGCAGAACCAATTTTGGGTAGAAGGTTTGATGGATGGGTTGATGTCCTTATCCCTACACTACAAGTCCTGACTGGATACAGAAGGTGGCCACTTCAGGTCCTACATCCTCTACTGCTAGGAGTCTCAGCTAGAGTCACCCTTATAGACTCTCCGGAGTGTGCCCAGGTCACTGGCATGTCTTAGAGATTTCTCCCCTACCCACACTTCCACTGATTTCCATTTGCTCTCCCAGTCTTCTATCCCCAGCTCTCCCACACCTGATCCCCCCTTAGATATTTTATTATAGATCAGAAAATGTACTAATGTGAATGCATCATGGATGAAGAGGATCCATGTACACATGCTTGCAGAACCCTAGTGGCAAAATGCTGTTTTATTTACTTTAGCTAAAGTCCATTGAAGAACATGTTCTAAACCTAACAGTTCTTTGCTTTTTATTGTTTAACATCAGTGACTAATGACGCTTCCCATTTTGTTCGTTATAAAGTGATAGTTGCTGAGTGTTTGGCTGGATGACTGCTTACTTTTACCAAGAGCTTATCACATTTTACAACACTTTATCAAGTTTGAAAACAGACCAGCAAGATAGCCCAGTGGGTAATCATGCTTGATGGCAAGTCTGATCCTAGTGAGTTAAATTTAATCTCCAGATCCCACAAGTGGTAGAGGAAAACTGACTTCCAAAGTTGCCTCTGATACGCCCACTCATGCATTGGTACTCCTGTGGTACACACACACACACACACACACACACACACACACACACACACACACACGTAAATAAATAAATTGACCTAAACTATCAGGTGAACAACCAAAGAAGAGCTTCAGGTACTATGTAAACCAGTCTTTACCAACATTCTCTGGTTTGTTCAGCAAGTACTGACTGAGAGCCTTGTGTATGTGGCCTGTGGTTTGTGGGCTCTGTGGATCCCAGACAGCAAAACTCCTTAGCACTTCATTCTAACAAGAAGGATAAAAGATAAAAGAAAAAGTATGACATCCATTGTGAAAGAAAAAAATCTCTGAGGAACCAAAAGCAAGTACCAAGAAGACAGAACAGGTTTGATGTAAAGAATAGCAAGCTATGTTTTATAGGAAACTGGAGAGACTTTCACTGCCATAATCTTTAAAGAGAGAACTAAAGGTAAGGAGGAGGCATGGGGATGCAAGAGCCCATAGGAGCAGCACGTACTCAGGCCCAAGGCAGGGACACTGTGAGCTTATTTACAGAAGAGCAAGGAACCTCTTAAGACTGGGCAGATGGAACAAAATGAAGAGGAATTTAATGTCAGAATGGCAAGGACTTAAAAGTTTACTGTGAGCAAAATGGAAAAAAATCAATATTGAGACAAATGAGATAGAAGATAGATGATGATAAATAAGTAGATGGATGGATGGATAGATAGATAGATAGATAGATAGATAGATAGATAGATAGATAGATAGATAGATAGATAGATAGATAGATAGATAGACAGACAGATGGTGTAGACAGACAGACAGACAGACAGACAGACAGATGACAGACTGCTTTAGTTAGGGTTTCTATTGCTGTAAAGAGACACCATGACCAAGGCAACTCTTATAAAGGACGACACTAAATTGGGACTGGCTTACAGTTTCAGAGGGTCAGTCTATTGTCATCATGGCATGAAGCGTGGCAGCATGCAGACAGACATGCTGGAGAAGCTGAGAGTACTACATCTTTATCCGAAGGCAACCAGGGGAGACTGTCTTCCATGGGCCTCCAAGAGGGGGCTCTCATTCACAATAGGCAAAGCCTGAACTACAGACCTGAAAGCCCATCCCCACAGTGACACAATTCCTCCAACAAGGCCACACCTCCTAATAGTGCCACTTCCCATGGGCCAGGCATATTCAAACTACCTCACAGATGATAGGTAAATAAATAGATGATAGATAGATAGATAGATAGATAGATAGATAGATAGATAGATAGATAGATAGACATGTACATAATAGATATGAACCTATTACTAATAGTGTATTCAATTCAAATGACAAAATTGGAAAATATCTTGGCATTTGTGCATTGATCTTCAAATGCCAATGGGTTTCCATTTATAATTGCCATTGTCCTCACAGAGTTGCTTGATAATAGAAAAAGGGTATGCTAGAGAGGGAGGGAAGGAGGAAGGGAGAAAAGGAGGGCAAGAAGGAAAGGGAGAAGAGGGGTTGGAGGAGGGACAGGGAGGGAAAGAGGGAGAGAAAGAACAGAAGCTGAGTTGATGTAAACATATAAGTCTGTGGTTATTTGATCAGTTACTAATATTCAAGATGCATATTTGCATTCGACAGAAGATAAAGGAAACTTTAGACATGTAAGGTCAATGTGAAGGACCTTGAAGTAGTTAGAGATAGAGGAAAAATTGGAGAGAATGATTGGAGGTGGCAGATAGGGAGGTGTTCCTATAATAAAACTCTTAACAAGAGTTATAGCTCTCTGATTTTTCTTTTACTTAAATATCCCTTAATACCAAATGCATACTGGAAGAACTATGTCCTTTCTGAGTCTACATAATATGTGGTGTGTGTGTGTGTGTGTGTGAGAGAGAGAGAGAGAGAGAGAGAGAGAGAGAGAGAGAGAGAGAGAGAGAGAGCACATATGTGCATCGAGCATTAAAATTCCAATGCATAAAACTAGTTTCAAAAATGTTTTGTGTGTTTTCATTTTTAAAAAATCCTTGAGGGGAACTGAGTTTGTAGCTCCGTGGTAGAGCTTCTTGCCCAGTAGATACAAGGCATGGATTCCACTTGCTCTGAGGCAGAAAGAAGTGAAGGAGGGAGAGAGAGGAGGAAAAGAGGAAGGGAAAAAGAAAAAGAAGGAAAAAAAGAAATGTTCGGTGTGTCTAGCCTCTTTCTGTAGTTCTACCTATGCTTCTGCTTAATCATGGTCAGTTGCTCCTAAATAGAAACATGAAGCTGCATCCATTCATTGTGTGGATGGCAGATGGGGATAACACAATTCATATCAGATAAGATAAAAATGAGGGCCCATGAGTCTGTGTTTCTTATGAATGTCTGAGTCGAGTATTTTTAACCAATTGTCTCTTGCAAACAAAATGTGACTTTGGCCCCTTATTTTATGAGGATGTGATTTGTGAGAAATTTAATATCCTTTGTGTATACGCTTGAGAATTTATAAAGCAAAAGTGGAAAGTTCTGTTGTTCGGGCACTGCTTCCCTGCCCAGGGATGCATAACACTAGCCACAAGTGACAGGAAGTAGGTCTAGAACTTGCACAACAGCAGCAAAGGAAGCAGAAGCCTAAAGCTCATCAGGTTTGGGAAAGCTGCTATAGGCAATGGGGAGTGCTTCCAATCGCTCACGTCCCCTTCTCCTAGATACATAGTGTGAACTGTTGTGACGCATTGCTGTGGGTATCACTTTTTCTCTCAGGCTCAGCATATATAGGACTCAGCCTTAGTTACCCCTTGAACCGTTTTTATCTTTGTCACAGGACTTTTCAAATTAGAACCTGTCTTAGTTTGGGTTTTATTGCTGGGAGGAGACATCAGAACCAAGGCAACTCTTACAAAGGCAAACATTCAATTGGGGCTGGCTTACAATTTCAATGGTTTAGTCCGTTATCATCATGGAGGGAATCACGGCTATGATTCAGGCAGACACAGTCCTGGAGAAACCAAGCGTTCTATATCTTGATCCAAAGGCAACCAGAAGGAGACTACCTCTCACATTGGGCAGAATCTGAGCATAGGGAAGCGTCAAAGCCTACCTATATGGTGACACACTTCTGCCAAGTTTACACCTCTCTTAATTGGGCCATACCTTCTAATAGTGGTATTTCCTATGGCCAAGCGTTCAAACACATCAATCTATTCAGGCCAAATCTACTCAAATCATCACTAGACACAAACAAAATTTGGATGTTTTGTTATCTGTAATCTCTACCTTCTTCTTGGACTCAGGTGATCCATACCCTGTTCACCTTCCTGCATCAATAAAAGATTTTCTGGGACAGCGTTCTTCTACTCTGGTATGATCTCTGCAGGATTTAGTAGAAAGCAGGCAAGAGCTGAGTGGGTGGCTGCATAAATCCTCATCAGTCTGATATGAGGTAACAAACACACTGGGGTCTTCGGAGTAATTACAGATGAACTCAAATCTCTCTTACATCTCTGAGATGTTGTAAGACCTTCCAGAAGTGACAGAACGTCCCAGTGCCTCGATTTATCTATCTATAAAATGTAAACTAAAGATTGTAAGTTTGCTTGTACTTCCAACAGCTATCTGTGATTTTATTTTATCTGGCTATGTTTCTCAGGTTCTCCTGGACTGGAATGATGGAATTATAGGCCTGGATGACCATACCAAGCCATCTGATGTATATCTTGTACCATGTTGGTCTATTTGTGGTACCTGTTTGTTTGTTTAAGCACTAATCTCTGTTACTCTGGAAGTTTCTGTAGATAAGATGGACATTTCTGACCAGTTGACTGCAAGTAAATCAGTTCATCCTTTATTGTGCAGGTGGGCCTCGCCTGATCAGTTGAAGACAGAGATAAATGCTGAGGACTCCTGAGGAAGAAGGAATTCTGTGACATCAACATGGAAACCTGGATGAGTTTTCACCCTCCTGCACCTCAAGGCACATTTTAAACTTGACAGACTCAATGATCACATGATCCAGTTTCTTAAATGGTCCCACCAGTAGATGAAGAGTTACAGGTAGCCAACGGTTCCTGAAAGACGACAAATCAGTTCCCTTTGTTGATTAGCCCTTTCACATGTTGTCCAATCACACATGTGGTTGTACAAGTGACCATCCCTGGACACATATACGGATGAATAACAGTAAATAAAACCAGTATATAGTACATATATACATATATGTACAATGAAAGTTAAAGAAAAAGTAGGGAACGGAGCACAGTAGGAGTTAGAGGGGAGAGGGAGGAGCAGGAGTGATACAGATGGAGATGGAGTGTTTATGTAAAAAATAAAATGGGGGGCGAACACACACATATACATTAGATTCTGTTTTCTGGAGACTGTCTGATATTATTCGGATAATAAGTTACACTATCTGATCATATTATTTTTATAAGTGGAGAGGACCCCTACAATGTAAGAATATCATGCATGCTCAGGTTTATCCATTGGTTTATCCAATCTTATAATTATTATAAGACATCCACCCCATGAGGCCAGCTCTACATGAAAACTCCTTTGCCTTTTTGTCTTCACCTGGAAATCAAGGAAGGATGTAAAGGGGAGACCCCGTGGCTAGGGACTCCTATGAAGAAGTAACAGCGTGCAGTGCTCTGTCCTTTACCACTCTATGTTCACAGGTGCTGCTCATGACAAAAAATAAAGAAAGAAAATAATGAAGTCAGTGTGTCATCGGCCATCATTTGACCCAGATTCAGCCCCAAGCAGGGTCTCATTCTACCATAAGAGAGGGCCTTAGTCTGGCTACAGTCATGTATTTCAAGGACTAACTCTTGGCCCAGTTTCTGAAAACCACCACACATCAAGTTCAGAATCAAGCTGTGATTCACTTGGGCTCTGGCTTCTAAAAAATTGTATAGAAAGGGATTTCAAAAATAACCCTATCAGAAGAAATGCTGAAAAGTGAGGTAAAGGTTTTTCTTTGTTAGGGAATGTGATAAAAATAATACAGTTCCCTGAACCCATCACTTCTCAACAAGAAAATCCAAAGGAAAAACTCAATCTGATGTTAGCTGCCTTACCGAGCTTCTAAGCTGTCTTATAAGACAGATGGATGCAGTTTGACTGCCCAATAAACAGAAGTTAATTCTCTCCACACTTGACAACTTCCTATTGTGTGTTCAGCTGAGGAAATTTCACCTGGGAAAACACTGATGTAATCATTGTTTAAAAGAACATTGTCACAGAACTCTGCAGTCAAACTAAATCAATTCATGAGTTCACTTTGGCCAGTCTTTTTAATGTTATGAAAACCAATTTCCTGTCAATAAATATGTGTCTAGAGAAGGAGTGGGAGACAGATGCAGGCTGCATCTCTTAGGAGGACAACAGGGCAGCTCTGTAGAACACAGAAGTGCAAAAAGTGCTTCTTCACCTCTATGATTCTATAATCTATAAGAAATAACCAGATACACTTATGAGATGTGCTCACAAGTACTGTAGTTGCCATGTTGAATATAATATTAAATCAGCATAGATACAGACTGCAGTAAACTGTACTCTAAAATGTCTACATCTACCACAATGGAGTTAGGTAAAACTACCTAGGGTCCATATTGCATAAAACAGAAAAGAAAAAGTGAGAATTGATTTGGTTTTAACATAAATTATATCACCTGCATACGAAAGACAGGAATATACAGGTGTCATGTAAGCTCCCAAAGGAAGAAAGTAACCAGTAGACCTCCCTATGATCCACAACAATGACCAGCATGATTAGATAGCCCTAGGGTGCAACAGTGGTACTGATATCTTGGTAGTAACCAACACCTGCCTAAATGGACCTAAGTACATCTCAACAGAAGGGAAAGCATGCACTGGAGACCTACCCGACCTTACCAAATGAGTGAGGTCATGGATCTTAGAGACGATTCTTCTACCACCACCTTAATAAGCCAACATAATTCCTTATCATAGTTTAAATATTTTTCCTTATGCCCAACGGTAAGTGTAACTCTCACCCCTCATCAAAGAAATGTTTATTTGCGACAGGCAGAGAACCTTACAGAAAACCACAACTGGTCAAAATGCAGAAAACCAAAGGCTAGGGAATGTCTAGCTCCAATAGACACAACTCCTGTAGCTAAGCTCGGGGAACATCATGGAAGAGGGGACGGAAAGAATCTAAGAGCAAGAGGACCAGAGAATGTGATGTGCTCCTCAGATACAACAGAGAAGGAGACCTCAACGACATGACTACCTAATAAAGATGTGATACAACACCATGCTAACATGGAAGGTGGAAGATGCTAATCTCACAAAGGCCCACCCCTAACCATGCAACCACAAGCACTAAGACATGCTGGGAGCAAAAAAAAAAAAAAAAGTATTCCCCAAGAAAGAGCCACCTAATTGGTTTTCCAATACCAATTGGTCAGCCCTAAAATCACATACATGCAAATAACACTAACTAGACTGCACAGGTTGTATTTATATACTTATATATGTAACAACAATAAATGAAGAAAAAGAGGCCATGAATGTTAGAAGGAGCAATGGGGTGCATGGAAGGAGGTTGGAGAGAGAAAAGGGATGGAGAAAAATGATGTACTTATATTTTAGTTTCAAAAAATATATTATTATGTCTGTTGGAGGAGATGGCTCTATTCTTTTTTTAAAAACAATACTATATTCTGGAGGAAACAGTCATTGGCATCTATAATCATAAAAACAGTAGATCATTATATTTTTTTATACCTGCAGAAGAATGAGGTGTTTTCTTAATGTACCTTAAATAAATATTTTCATTTGGAGGCGTTTCAGGCATTTGGAAAATAATGTATAATGAATGTCAGAAAGAGGAGTACAGGTTTTTGTTCCAAGTCAAACACAGCAGAGTTTCTAGAATTCAAGTGCTTAATAATGTTCCAAATAAGAACACAGGCTGACATCTCCCACCTCAGGAGCACGTTTGTCAGTGTCTGAATCTGCTGTGAGCATGAGCTGTTTGTCAATGAGCCAGTGAGGGGTCTGAGGACTGACTCCAGGCACTGTCTGCTCAGAGGACACCACTGTGACAAAGCTTTTGTCCTCCTCTCAGCTGGAGCCGTTTTTACACTGTTAGCTGCTGTAGAGATTTCTCTCTAGATATTTTCCCATTGATTTTCAAAACAAGGCCTTCTAAGAAATGAACCTCCAACTAGATATGCTTCGTCATGTATTTGGTGATAAAGAACTCAGTCGTTTTAGAGGAGGGATGGCTGGCAGAACAGGCATCCGGCAGCTCAGCTGTAAGTGGACTAGGGCAATAAGTACAGTTGCTTCTGGGTTGCACGAGATGGAAGTGATATGAAAAAATGTAAGAAATTGTATTGGGGTACTTTGGAGTCACAGGGCAGATATCACAAAATGGGATTTGGCTTGCACAACAGGAGCCGGGTAGTCCAACAAGAGCTGTCTGCACATGGGGCTTAGTAGTTGCCCAGTCTGTGAAGAGAGACTCTTTAGCAGTCTTTACCTGGTGCTAAAGGTTTGGAAGATTCCTGGATAGCCCCTGGTCTTCAGGTCATGTTGGAAGACTAATGACAGCAAAGGATTGTAGCATCGGCAACAAGAAAGGAATCAGTGTTCCAGTAAGTGTGAATGAAGGTAGAGAGCCATTAGTGCAGCCCTTTTCTCACCCATCTCTGTACCTGGGACACACAGAGAAGGCACTGCCCACTCTGGGGAGGGTCTTCCAGCCCCCTCCTGTCAAGGCTTCCAGGATTAACTCAGAGACCCACCCAGAGACATTAGTTCATTCAGAGCCAGTGAACTTGGCAACCAAGATTAACATAGAAAGAACTAAATCAATAAATGTGTGTCAGTATAATTCAGCAGAAGACAAGGCTTATTCTAGGGACCTGTGCTTGATCCAAAATTGAGTTTTTTATATTCTGCGTACTTGGGAGGTGGAACTGAGCTTGGACTAAAGCCAGGGGAGAGTGCAAGAAAAGTCTTGTAGCCTCAGAATCACATACATCTGGTAAATGTATGCCCATGATAGAGGCACACATTCTCACTACATACCTCTGGGTTCTGTAACCAGGGTTGTGGTTAGCTCTGGAAATGCCCCAATTCCTGTGTATGTTTCCTCTGGCTAGATTACAGAATATTATTCAAGATTTCTGAAGAATACTGTTGCTCACACTCAAGAGGGAGCGATCAGCTTCTAGCAGGTAGAGACAAAACTCCAAAAGAATCATCTGACCCCAGATGTCACCAGTCCCCAGTTAAGAAACACTGCCTTCAGCATTGTACAGGAAAGCTGTGACAAGGAACGACTTCTAATAATAGTCCTTGTCTGGATTCATGGATACGCCAGTGCCAAATAAAAACTTGACTACAAAACGACAAAACACGAAACCACTTGGAAGCTACTAACACCTATGCTCACCATAAACATTTTCTTGTTTTTTTCTCATGAAAACCCTTCTAGAATTCTAGAATTTACTACTTATGTTCTTAGAAACAACTGATTATTGGGCACTGTCTAGATATCTATGCAAAACAATATTTTAAAGAATTGTGAATTTATATTTTTACATTTTTATTTTATGTATCATGCATACCTGTGTATCCCATGCGTGACTGGTGCCTTTGGAGGCCAGAAGAGGGCTTTGGAGCCTCCAAAAGTAGCATTACAGATGATTATGATCTACCATGTCGGTGCTGGAAGTCCAACTTGCATCCTCTGAAAGAGCAAAAAGTGCTCTTAACCTGTGAGCCATCTCTCTAGCTCCCAAGAATTGTAAATTTTTTTAAGAATTGTAAATTTAATGGGAAAAAGTATTGTCTCTATATATTAGTGTATAAACTTACTGAAGAGTACATAGGTGTGAAGGTTAACAATGACAACTTGACCATTTCTAGAATCATCAAAGAGACAGGCCTCTGCATACCTGTAGTGTGTTTTCCAGATTCATTTAATTGAGATGAAAAGACCCACCCTAAGTGTATGTTGCATAATTCCTTGACCTCAATCCTAGTGGAGAAAAGGAGAAAAGAAAGAAAAAGGAAGGAAGGAAGAGAATGAAGAAAGGAATGAGAAAGAGAAAGGAGAGAGAGAGGGAGACAGGGGGGAGAGAGAGACAGAGAGAGGGAGAGAGAGAGAGAGAGAGAGAGAGAGAGAGAGAGAGAGAAAGCTGAGGACTAGGATCCATCTTTTACTTGAGCATGATTTTTACATAGTTCAAAAAGGTCTAAAAGTTAATGGACCAATAGCACATGCCTAAATATCAGGAAGAAGATATAGTCACTCTTTGACATTTGTATTATGAGATATGTGCCCAAAAGAAGCATCTTAGATTGAACACATGAAGTCGAAAATGTTTGTAATGCACATGAACTTCCAAACAGTATCATCACTTAGCTACACAGCCCACCACAGAATGAGGGTCATTCAAACTAACGATGTGAGGCTGTCTCGATGTTACGGGTCACAGCTATTTCTCAGCATCCTAAGAAAATATGCAACCACCTTTCACTGTTTCAGGAGATCAAACTTCAAAATCCAAATTCCCATTTTTTTTACTTAATGGATATGCCTTTCACGCCATTATAAAGTGGAAACTCATCATTGTATACTAGGAACAGTTTGTAATGAATATTTTCAATTATTCTGCTTCTGGAGTTTTCCAGCTATCTCTGGAGATTTAGGACTACAGACATAATACCCTCTATTAGCTAGCTATCTGTAGAATGCAAATTAACAAAACTCTTCAAAGTTATACCTTTTACATCATAATGTAAGGGACAAAGTAAAGCATAAAACAGCAGGCTTCAGTGTTGGAAACATTGTGCAAACTTCTGTCATATCCTTCAACTGCAAATGCCCCCAGGGTTGCATGACAATGGGAATATACTCCCTGCTACTGACATCTGAGATTAAATTTGATAAAATGGTGGTCAATTCTGTGTTATTTATAAGTGTCAGGAAAAGCCAACCCCCAAACTAAAAACGTTTAAGCTGAATCTGTTCGGCTCTATTATATGAATTTATTAACATTTGTCTCTGTCTCGAAATCGAAGTAGCTGCCTTTTCCTGCTCCCTCTTTAATTCTATGGACTATGTCTACTCATGCCTATGTGCCATGGGATGGAAGCCCTTTCTGCCCCTGCCCTAACTTAATATTATAATGGCAGCTGTTACTTCACAGCAACTAATTGCAGGCAGAAACTGGCCCAGCCTTTCTTTCCTAACGGTGTCATTCCCCTGTGATCTCATGGTGCAGAACGTTACTGCTGTGACATTTTAGGGATTACATGCTGGCTATGTCATGCCATGAAAGTGAAGTCTAGTACTGTTTCCGGCACTCTCAACATTTATTATAACCAGAAGTGGTGGAAAGATGCCCTGCACTGCTTTATTTCCATACGAATTATCCCCAGCAGCCTTGAGTTTTGAATAGCAAATGATGCAATTTTGGACAATTGTATAACTTTATGGGGTGTGGCCTAGCTGGAGGAAATGTGTCCCTGGAGGTAAGCCTTTCTTTGACTATTAGGCTAGGTCTCCAGTTGGCTCCCTTTCTTTTTCTGCTTCCTGTCTTCAATAACAATCTCCGCTACTACATGTCCATGTTGCCATGGTGATATGCTCACGCACAGAGGGCCAAACAAGTACAGACTGAAATATCTGAAACTGTGAGACAAAACAAGCAATCCTCTTTTAGTTGTTTTTCCCTGCTATTTGTCACACAGATAACCAATAACTAAAATAGCTATGTATCAAAGTACTAGGTTTACAAAGGTATTTTACTTTTTCCCTCTGTTGGGTACAGAATACTCTGAAGAGTATTCAGTTGTACCTAGAAAAATCTGTCTAGTCATGCATAGGAACAATACTTTCATTCAGATAGACTTCTAGAAAAAGGGAGAAAGAGAGACAGGCTGGAGGAGAAAGACCCAATTTACTTCAAGTAACATATCAAAGTATGAGTATAAAACTCACAATGAATTTAACCTGAGCATTTGACTATAACTCAACTTGAGTCAACCTTGGATATAATTTATACTGCCTGGAATTATGTTTTATGTTGGACTTACTTCCTCCTCCCCCTCCTCCTCCTCCTCTGCCTCCTCCTCCTCCATCACCTCCCCCTCTTCTTGTTTTAAATATCTATCAACAGTTTGAAGATGGGAATTTTACCAGAACTGTAGGTGAATGATCGCAAAGCTTGAAGACATGTATCAACAATACTACCTGAATTATTCATTCTTCCACATGAATTCATTCTCCAGAACTTTCTACACCATCCAGGCTATAAATTGCAAGAAGTTATTATTGTTGTTGTTGTTGTTGTTGTTGTTGTTGCTTCTATTGTTATTGTTGTTTTAATGCCCCACCCCCCAGTTCTACCTCCAGGAGGCATAAAGGCTGAAAAAAGTGGCTTTCCAGCATTTTTCTAACTACTTCCCCTTTAGCGATCTGTTTGACACAAAGTTGCCCCAAATAGGAATATGGTCTACACATTATACCTATCTTATGCTATATAGCTATCACCATCTTTACATCACATCCATTTGTTAAATCACAGGATATTTAGCTGGGTTTTGTGCTTAGAATATCCCAAGGTTGAAAGTGAAGTTTTGTCAGGGTTAGACAGTTCTCTGGAGGATTAGGAAAAGAACCATGGGACAGAGGTTCTGTTACCTTACTGTCAGCCCATAGCTACACTCACATCTTCACAGAGGCCTTCTCCATCATCAAAGACAGAGATAACAGAAAAATCCTTCTCTGGCTTCACTTTCAGCTAACATCCTCTTCTACTCTCAACCAAGAAAACTCAAGGTTTTCAAGTGTTCAAAATTAGAATAGATGACCTACTTAATGATGACAGTGATTCCAGGGGTGAAGGTCATGGGCACCATCTTAATATTCATCCCACCACAACTCCTGAAGTCCACAGAGTCTCATCATCAAAGCTCCTTCTTTGGAACTGCATTATCATATGAATGGATGTTGTTCAAAACTTTAATTTCATTAAACATAATTTTTAGGCCTTCCCATAATCAAATTTACAACAATAACTCTGTCCATCCTTGGTTTTAAGTTATCAACTCTATAAATTTTACGAGACATCAGTCTCATTTTTTTTCTTCCATCATGAGTCACTGTGTAGAAGATTCCAGCATACCTTAGACTCAACAGTCAAGAACAAACCATGGTGGGTTTCCTTTCTTCCCACCCATGTATACATACCAGGCTTGTTTCCTCCCTCGTATTGCTTTTGCTTTAATTTGGATAGAGAATATCACCTACTGAAAATCTAAAGACAAGCTGGCTATGATACTCTGGATATAAGAAGAACATAGGCATTTCAGTGAGTTCTTGCTAGCACGGTTGAGGTATCCAGTAGTGAGTGACAGGATTTCCCTCTGTGAAGCGTTGACCTCTTCTTGAAAAGATCAGTGTGCAGCACAGAGCTTTCATTGAAATAACTAGGAAAGTGGGATCCAATAGTTCCCAACCCCCAGGGACAAATCTAACACATGGTAGAGTGTTGCTGCCTAGGGATGTGTGCAACCTGAGCCTGAGCATTCTGGGGCCCAGGTGGCTGGAGGTATATCCAGATGTGGGGTGGGACCAGAGAACAGCTTGGCTAGGAAGGAAACAGCGAAGTCTTCTGTCAATCTCCAGCTTGTGTTTAGCTAAAGAACTGTTTTCATTTAAAAGGCAGAGTAAATCAAAGGAAACTACGGCAAGGTCATACCCTCGCCAAGTCTATAATATTCACAGTGGCTTACTCTATTGAAAGCTTCTCCCATGTTTTAAGCAAAAGGTATAAGGTCTAAAAAATCCATTTTATAAGATTAATCAATGCAGTCTCAAAAAGCTAGTTAACACAGTGAATTTTATTTTCTATTCACATAACCTAGCTTTACAATGAATACTGATGAGAATCTCTTTGAGCTGACAACATGGCTGTAATATTGGATGCTATGTTGGAGGACTCTCAGTAGTTTTTCAGTATCCTTCTAAAGGTAGTATCATCAACAATTGTTTTCATTTAAAATACTAGGGCACTGAGACTAGGAGGTAACTTTGGCTTGCCCTTCACTCGTGACCAGATGAGAAAAGAGTGTATATTAGTAACCTGAACTTTCCCACAGATAGGTGCTGTATGTTCATATCTGCTTTGGCCATGGGGTGTAGTTTTCTTCTTTTGTTCTGTGTTACTCCTTAGGTAAGGGTCCTAATGAAATTGTAAAATAAATTTTGATTGGGTACAAATTTAAAAAGATGATAAAACTAGCCAATCAAGCACAACAAAAGAACCACCACACAAGTTACCTGTATTAAAAGGTATACTGTCAGATACCGCTCCAAGTGTTTGTCCTCAAATGTTCATGGGAAGTACTGTTTCATGTTAGAATAAGGATCATTAGCATTGCCTTTTGCCATTGCCTTGGGTAATGTTGAGTGTGTGATCAGGGGCTCCACTCTGCCTTCTGAACGTGATTCAGCAGCTTCCTCACCAATAAAATATTTTAAATATATAAAAATATATTAAATATAACAAAATATTTTATTTGTTTTTCCTTCACAGTCAATATTTGTGTAGGTCATTTAGGGGCTGATTCTTCATCAAAAACAATATTTTTATGAAGAAAACCTCTTACTCTGTCTGAGAAAATGGTTCTCTAATTCCCCAAGTGAGTTTATTAACCATCTAAATTTAAACTTCTCATAAAGCTAATTTTTAATTGCTTCTGACAAGTACATGCAAGGGCTTTAATGTAAGAAAGGAAGAAAGTCAACTATTTTAGGTCAAACAGTTATTAAGTAACAGAAGAGATGAATTATCCTTACTTAGTATTTAATAAGCATTGGATTAATAAGAGCCTAGACTCTTCTAGGTATTTCCAATTGTATAACCCAGAACATGGTGTTTATGTAAGACCATGATAGAAGCAATGTTACTTAATGAAAGAAAAGTCCCATTGAGATATATTCTACTAGTCATCCTAAGACATTTTTAAAGTACTTAGAGATTTGTTGTACAAAGTGACATCTCAATGGTAGGGAAAGATAGTCTTTAGAATTTTGGTGATACATAAATTAATTTTGAAACATCAATGTCCTTATGCATGACATGGTTCTAATGGATTAAAATATATTCTTAGTCTGTAATATGAATTTTTGGTCTCAGTAACAATCATTTTCTTCCTTACCATTGCTGTGAACAAAAAGGTAAGTTCAAACAAATGAAAGCTTTGAAATCACATAAAATAAAAAGTATACTGCAATAGTACCTATAACTCGTCATTTAGAAATTTTACAGATTCAAGTATCTAAACACCATATCTGCATTCTTTAACCAGCTACTTATTTACTCTTCATCCATCCTCCCAGGATCTCGCTGAACTACCAGGAAACAGTCTACTGGTCTAAGTTTTTGAAAGAGGAGAATCCAGGATAGTGATTTTTTTTTGCTCCAGTAGTCACCCAAAACATTTGAAAAATATGAACACATCTCACCTGTGGACTTGCTCAGAACATTTTTTCTCCTAGTAACTCTCTGTAGGAGACAATCCTTGAGAAGCTCCTCTGGGCATGTACAACATCACAGACCTGACAATACATGGAATGAAAAACGGCAAGCTGACCCTGCAGTGGAAATCGATCTGTTCCTTTAAACTTTGAAATTTAAAGGGTTACTTGTCTTTCTCACTAGCTCCTCAGGCCTGGCCTGCTCTTACAACAGTTTTTGGGTCACTGTGTAGTATCTTACTTCATTTCTTCCTATTGGGATACATGTCCTGAACTTGACTTATAGGCTAGATAGGGAGGGAAAAAATGGCATGCTGCAAAGAGTAAATTGACTGAGCATAGAGCTAAGGTTCCATTGCAGAGATTTATGGTGGGAATCAGGAAGAGATACAGGTTGTCAAGATAGCTCGATGAGATCCTTGAATCCACACTTGCTTCATTTCAACCCACCTAGGAAACAGGGCCATTATAAACCTGATCTGACATTTTTGTCTTTTTAAGTAGCTGTGCTCTAAAAGGAAAGTTCTTATTCATATCAGTGATCATTGTAGAAGCATTACAACTTGCTATTCTTCTAATGCCATGCTGGAGTCTGCTATGGCCTTCTGAAGAGAGACAACTATAAAAATAAGCAGCCCCAAAAGGTAAATGTCTTGCCAAGGGGAGTAAGAGAAAGAATCGAGGAAGGCCCAGGAGAAATCTACTCTCCAAAGATTTGTGCCCTTATCTACCTACCCAAATTTGAGCAATCTTATCTCCATGATTCCATTTTGTTATTCACATAGTGAGAAACAAAATGGTATCTCACGTCTTTCTTAGTTCAGAGGCTTTAAGAATTACAATCACACATATATCAATAAGAAGTAAATAAATACTGATCACTCTGATTTCTACCAATTCCATATAATACGTGTTGCATGCATGTTTTTGTTTTCAATGTTTAATCTTGAGCAATACTTAGCAAGTATTTCATTATGGTTAAAAACGAAGGCATGTCTTTATAGAGTGGCCAACATACCACACTTTACCCAGCACTGTATCTGTTTTATAGCTCTAGTCTCACACCTCAGGAAGATTCCTAGTCCAGGAAAAGCAGCCAACTAGTGACTCTATTATATCAGCATACTAAGCCTGCTACTTCCTGCTATGGCTATTTTCCTGCAGCAATTGCTTCCTTCAGTCAGGAGTTCTGTTTCCTCCAGCTACTATTTCAATCTCAGCCAACATTGGTCTTCCATAGGAACTGTAACTTCTGTCATGTAAAGAACCAGGAAAAGCCTGGCCAGTTTCAGTGTGAGATGTGATGGTAGAACCCAGATAATAGCCAGACTCTTCTGCTCTGGACTAGAACCCTGTCATCCCAATCATGGCATTTACCATCCTTGATTTCTTCACCTTTGACTCATTACTAAAGCTGGCGCTATAACAGGTAGATTAGCATGTTCATTGCTAAAACATGTGGTAGATGCTCATAGCCAGGCTCCTCATGTATACTCAGGTCAGCTGTCCCCCAGTGTCACTGGAGCACCTCTACAAAAGTGGCTGAGTCAGCAAGAGGGTGACAAAGTTAACTCTGAGTCTCTTCAAATTCTTGCCAGTCAACTAGAAGTTCATCGATCTTTCTTGTATAAGGATTATCTTGTTACTTAATATGGAAACATTATTCCAAGAAGAAACCAGAAGTTTAGGCTTCATGTGACTTCTTCAGAGGACTCCAGCAATAATAACTAATAACTGAATAAATAATAACCATTATAACCACCATTGCCACTCTTATAATAGTAGAGCACATCATGATAATGAGAATCTGGCTGTCAATAAATAAATCAAAATCAAGTCTTTGCTTTAATACAGGACTTGAAGTGTTTGCCCAGTTGATAAAATATTTGTTTTTAGGCACAAATCCCAGTCCATGACATCACACAAGCCATGTTAACTACTGGACATACCTATAGTCTCAGCACTTGAGAGGTGGATGCAGAAGGAACTAATAGCAGTTTAAGGTTATCTTCAGCTAGACAGCAAGTTTGAAGCCATCTTAGGTTACATTAGACCCTCTCAAAAGAGAGGAAGTGGAAGGAAAAGGAAGCAGAGGAGGAGAAACCAGGAAAGTGTATCATAAATCTAACTCACATTTGTCACCAGAACTTATCCGTGCTCAGTAAGAAGCACAGGCAGCAATGAGTAAGGCTTATGTGCAGCTAAGAGCTTTGTTGCCCTGAGAAGGTTAAAATGGTTGCCATGGTGCTACTGAAGGTAAAGTTAAGGTCCTCACCCTAAGTCAAGGCATGGGCCTCATAGAAGATTGCTGTACAGCCATAACGAACAATCTGACAGCAAGTGTTGTTCATTGACTCTTCTCAGTAGCCTCTTCAGAGAACAGGAGACAAATTTGTTAATAAAAGGAGAAATATTCAATTAATAAGACCAAAGAGGCCTGTACTTGCTACCTCCTAGATAGAAAATGTCACATACGTTGGGACATGAGGGTTTAAAGCAGAAGGCAGAAACAGAAGCAGTGGCGAGGTCAATGGCCATGGGGCAGGAGGCCAAGCGCAGCTAAAGCCAAAACCTGCTGAGGAGGCAGAGTTGGCAGACACCCTAGGACAGGGCAGCAGAGCAGAAGGGAGAGACAAAAGGAGCCATCCGTACAGAGCACCAGCCAGCTGAGTCAAGGCAAACCTGAGCCCTGTGTGCAAAAGACAAGGTCAGACTGGGATAAAGGACAGGTACTGAGGTAGCACAACAATGACGTAGGAAGGAGCCACAGAAATGAGAAGGAGTTGGGTTGCTTGCTGCTGTAACCTCACTTTTCCGCTTTGCTGAGGGAGGCAGTGCTTCGTTACTGGTCTAGCAATCTCTTTTGCCACGTTAACCAGGAAGGTCATAGGCATGCAAGCACCTCAGAGAAAATGAAGTATTTCAAGAGTAAACTCAAATAGTCCCAAGACTCATCCAATCAACATCAGTTGAGGAAGGGGAAGATCACAGCAACCTGCCCCTACCTGAACATGTTTACTGTGTCTGAGGCTGAGGGAATTTGATGGAAGTCAGGGCAACTTCTCCTAACCACTTCTGCCCAATCTCTAGTGTATGTGACAGTGAACCAGGCAGAAAACAGCTTAGCAAAAGACATATGCTTCTCCATGAACGTTACAAACGATTCTATCATCGTTCACATCACCAGCTCTCAACACACAGGCACACATACACACACACACACACACACACACACACACACACACAGAGAGAGAGAGAGAGAGAGAGAGAGAGAGAGAGAGAGAGAAGAGGCAGGCAGGGAGGGAGTGAGGGCGAAAGGGGCACAGAAATAAAAACTCTGAGCAAAGTTGAAACTCTAAACTTTAGAGTTTAAAGGTCAAGCAAGATATATAAATTTAAAAACCAGATACATTACCTAATTTTTTAGAGAGTTCATTTCCTTATCTTTAAAATTAAGACAATAATGTAGCCTTCTAAGGTTTATCATAAATATCAAATAAGGACATTAAATGTGAAAAGGGTAATGGCTAGAAATGTACTTCCGAATGACCCAAGGTAATATGATCAACATTTAGTGTCTATGGTATTATTATTTTCCTTTATAATGCTTTGCTTTTGCTTATGTATATTGATTACACATATTAATAATGTTCTCTATGATATTTCAACATTGTGCAGTGTATACCAGAAATGCATATTATTGACATGTTTATATTTGACTGCTATTCAACCATAAAAAATAAAATTCATCACTTTCTGAAAGTTGGTTAAAGACATCACATTAAATGATACAAACCAGACTCAGAGAGACAAATGCTGCTTGTTTCTATCACATGTGGAATCGTGAACAAGATCAGACCATATTTCTATGTTCTTTTGTAAGCATACATGTATCTCTAAGAATGAATGCGCTTGCCATCCTGGTAAACATGATGAAATACAGACAATACAAAAGGTATTTAGAACACGAGGCTAGTCAGAAACATTACTTACTCAGAGCAGTTTTGAGGTGATGTCTACCCTATCAAAGAGGTTCATGATGGTCCCCAGAGCTCTTAGACACTGTAGCCCCTCTGATTTATTCATGCCCCTTCCCACAGGGAATGTTTCATGGAAGGCCAGCTTTGATATTCCAGGGTAACCCAAGGAAGGTTAAGTGTGGTCAGTGAGTAATCACTCAGCAAACTTTTGAGGGAGCAAACCTTAATTCTTTGGGGCTAGCAAGGGGGTGGGGATCACACATGCACTCACACAAATTAGGTGGATGAAGCAAGTTGCAAGAAGCTCTTACAACTTCACATATGCCCCATATATGTACATACATACATATATACATACATACATACATACATATATATATACATACATACATACATACATACATGCATGCATGCATACGTAGACAGACAGATATATTGCACGGATGGAGCAAGGCTCCAACAATGTTATTTTTTCCCCTTACTCCTTCTACACCACCTAAGACAGAATTCTCTATGTGTGAGAAAGATTTCTTCACAGCCACAAGTTATATATTCCTCTAAAAACAAAAACCACGGTTGCTGCCGCTGCAGAGAGCCCCTGGGCAGCACCCCACGAGCGAACCTGAGCCTCGGGACCACAGGTAAGACCAAATTTTCTGCTGCAAGAAAGCTGCCTGGTGAACTCAAGACACAGGCCCACAGGAACAGCTGAAGACCTGTAGAGAGGAAAAACTAGACGCCCGAAAGCAGAACACTCTGTCCCCATAACTGACTGAAAGAGAGGAAAAAAGGTCTACAGCACTCCTGACACACAGGCTTATAAAACAGTCTAGCCAATGTCAGAAATAGCAGAACAAAGTAACACTAGAGATAATCTGATGGCGAGAGGCAAGCGCAGGAACCCAAGCAACATAAACCAAGACTACATGGCATCATCGGAGCCCAATTCTCCCACCAAAACAAACATAGAATATCCAAACACACAGGAAAAGCAAGATCTAGTTTCTAAATCATATTTGATCATGATGCTGGAGGACTTCAAGAAAGACATGAACACACTTAGGGAAACACAGGAAAACATTAATAAACAAGTAGAAGCCTACAGAGAGGAATCGCAAAAATCCCTGAAAGAATTCCAGGAAAACACAATCAAACAGTTGAAGGAATTAAAAATGGAAATAGAAGCAATCAAGAAAGAACACATGGAAACAACCCTGGATATAGAAAACCAAAAGAAGAGACAAGGAGCTGTAGATACAAGCTTCACCAACAGAATACAAGAGATGGAAGAGAGAATCTCAGGAGCAGAAGATTCCATAGAAATCATTGACTCAACTGTCAAAGATAATGTAAAGCAGAAAAAGCTACTGGTCCAAAACATACAGGAAATCCAGGACTCAATGAGAAGATCAAACCTAAGGATAATAGGTATAGAAGAGAGTGAAGACTCCCAGCTCAAAGGACCAGTAAATATCTTCAACAAAATCATAGAAGAAAACTTCCCTAACCTAAAAAAAGAGATACCCATAGACATACAAGAAGCCTACAGAACTCCAAATAGATTGGACCAGAAAAGAAACACCTCCCGTCACATAATTGACAAAACACCAAACGCACAAAATAAAGAAAGAATATTAAAAGCAGTAAGGGAAAAAGGTCAAGTAACATATAAAGGGAGACCTATCAGAATCACACCAGACTTCTCGCCAGAAACTATGAAGGCCAGAAGATCCTGGACTGATGTTATACAGACCCTAAGAGAACACAAATGCCAGCCCAGGTTACTGTATCCAGCAAAACTCTCATTTAACATTGATGGAGAAACCAAGATATTCCATGACAAAACCAAATTTACACAATATCTTTCTACAAATCCAGCACTACAAAGGATAATAAATGGTAAAGCCCAACAGAAGGAGGCAAGCTATACCCTAGAAGAAGCAAGAAACTAATCGTCTTGGCAACAAAACAAAGAGAATGAAAGCACACAAACATAACCTCACATCCAAATATGAATATAACAGGAAGCAATAATCACTATTCCTTAATATCTCTCAATATCAATGGCCTCAACTCCCCAATAAAAAGACATAGATTAACAAACTGGATACGCAACGAGGACCCTGCATTCTGCTGCCTACAGGAAACACACCTCAGAGACAAAGACAGACACTACCTCAGAGTGAAAGGCTGGAAAACAACTTTCCAAGCAAATGGTCAGAAGAAGCAAGCTGGAGTAGCCATTCTAATATCAAATAAAATCAATTTCCAACTAAAAGTCATCAAAAAAGATAAGGAAGGACACTTCATATTCATCAAAGGAAAAATCCACCAAGATGAACTCTCAATCCTAAATATCTATGCCCCAAATACAAGGGCACCTACATACGTAAAAGAAACCTTACTAAAGCTCAAAACACACATTGCACCTCACACAATAATAGTGGGAGATTTCAACACCCCACTCTCATCAATGGACAGATCATGGAAACAGAAATTAAACAGTGAGGTCGACAGACTAAGAGAAGTCATGAGCCAAATGGACTTAACGGATATTTATAGAACATTCTATCCTAAAGCAAAAGGATATACCTTCTTCTCAGCTCCTCATGGTACTTTCTCCAAAATTGACCATATAATTGGTCAAAAAACGGGCCTCAACAGGTACAGAAAGATAGAAATAATCCCATGCGTGCTATCGGACCACCACGGCCTAAAACTGGTCTTCAATAACAATAAGGGAAGAATGCCCACATATACGTGGAAATTGAACAATGCTCTACTCAATGATAACCTGGTCAAGGAAGAAATAAAGAAAGAAATTAAAAACTTTTTAGAATTTAATGAAAATGAAGATACAACATACCCAAACTTATGGGACACAATGAAAGCTGTGCTAAGAGGAAAACTCATAGCGATGAGTGCCTGCAGAAAGAAACAGGAAAGAGCATATGTCAGCAGCTTGACAGCACACCTAAAAGCTCTAGAAAAAAAGAAGCAAATACACCCAGGAGGAGTAGAAGGCAGGAAATAATCAAACTCAGAGCTGAAATCAACCAAGTAGAAACAAAAAGGACCATAGAAAGAATCAACAGAACCAAAAGTTGGTTCTTTGAGAAAATCAACAAGATAGATAAACCCTTAGCCAGACTAACGAGAGGACACAGAGAGTGCGTCCAAATTAACAAAATCAGAAATGAAAAGGGAGACATAACTACAGATTCAGAGGAAATTCAAAAAATCATCAGATCTTACTATAAAAACCTATATTCAACAAAACTTGAAAATCTTCAGGAAATGGACAATTTCCTAGACAGATACCAGGTATCAAAGTTAAATCAGGAACAGATAAACCAGTTAAACAACCCCATAACTCCTAAGGAAATAGAAGCAGTCATTAAAGGTCTCCCAACCAAAAAGAGCCCAGGTCCAGACGGGTTTAGTGCAGAATTCTATCAAACCTTCTTAGAAGACCTCATACCAATATTATCCAAACTATTCCACAAAATTGAAACAGATGGAGCCTTACCGAATTCCTTCTACGAAGCCACAATTACACTTATACCTACACCACACAAAGACACAACAAAGAAAGAGAACTTCAGACCAATTTCCCTTATGAATATCGACGCAAAAATACTCAATAAAATTCTGGCAAACCGAATTCAAGAGCACATCAAAACAATCATCCACCATGATCAAGTAGGCTTCATCCCAGGCATGCAGGGATGGTTTAATATACGGAAAACCGTCAACGTGATCCATTATATAAACAAACTGAAAGAACAGAACCACATGATCATTGCATTAGATGCTGAGAAAGCATTTGACAAAATTCAACACCCCTTCATGATAAAAGTCCTGGAAAGAATAGGAATTCAAGGCCCATACCTAAACATAGTAAAAGCCATATACAGCAAACCAGTTGCTAACATTAAACTAAATGGAGAGAAACTTGAAGCAATCCCACTAAAATCAGGGACTAGACAAGGCTGCCCACTCTCTCCCTACTTATTCAATATAGTTCTTGAAGTTCTAGCCAGAGCAATCAGACAACAAAAGGAGATCAAAGGGATACAGATCGGAAAAGAAGAGGTCAAAATATCACTATTTGCAGATGACATGATAGTATATTTAAGTGATCCCAAAAGTTCCACCAGAGAACTACTAAAGCTGATAAACAACTTCAGCAAAGTGGCTGGGTATAAAATTAACTCAAATAAATCAGTTGCCTTCCTCTATACAAAAGAGAAACAAGCCGAGAAAGAAATTAGGGAAACGACACCCTTCATAATAGACCCAAATAATATAAAGTACCTCGGTGTGACTTTAACCAAGCAAGTAAAAGATCTGTACAATAAGAACTTCAAGACACTGAGGAAAGAAATTGAAGAAGACCTCAGAAGATGGAAAGATCTCCCATGCTCATGGATTGGCAGGATTAATAGAGTAAAAATGGCCATTTTACCAAAAGCAATCTACAGATTCAATGCAATCCCCATCAAAATACCAATCCAATTATTCAAAGAGTTAGACAGAACAATTTGCAAATTCATCTGGAATAACAAAAAACCCAGAATAGCTAAAGCTATCCTCAACAATAAAAGGACTTCAGGGGGAATCACTATCCCTGAACTCAAGCAGTATTACAGAGCAATAGTGATAAAAACTGCATGGTATTGGTACAGAGACAGACAGATAGACCAATGGAATAGAATTGAAGACCCAGAAATGAACCCACACACCTATGGTCACTTGATTTTTGACAAAGGAGCCAAAACCATCCAATGGAAAAAAGATAGCATTTTCAGCAAATGGTGCTGGTTCAACTGGAGGTCAACATGTAGAAGAATGCAGATCGATCCATGCTTATCACCCTGTACAAAGCTTAAGTCCAAGTGGATCAAGGACCTCCACATCAAACTAGACACACTCAAACTAATAGAAGAAAAACTAGGGAAGCATCTGGAACACATGGGCACTGGAAAAAATTTCCTGAACAAAACACCAATGACTTATGCTCTAAGATCAAGAATCGAAAAATGGGATCTCATAAAACTGCAAAGCTTCTGTAAGGCAAAGGACACTGTGGTTAGGACAAAACGGCAACCAACAGATTGGGAAAAGATCTTTACCAATCCTACAACAGATAGAGGCCTTATATCCAAAATATACAAAGAACTCAAGAAGTTAGACCGCAGGGAGACAAATAACCCTATTAAAAAATGGGGTTCAGAGCTAAACAAAGAATTCACAGCTGAGGAATGCCGAATGGCTGAGAAACACCTAAAGAAATGTTCAACATCTTTAGTCATAAGGGAAATGCAAATCAAAACAACCCTGAGATTTCACCTCACACTAGTGCGATTGGCTAAGATCAAAAACTCAGGTGACAGCAGATGCTGGCGAGGATGTGGAGAAAGAGGAACACTCTTCCATTGTTGGTGGGATTGCAGACTGGTAAAACCATTCTGGAAATCAGTCTGGAGGTTCCTCAGAAAATTGGACATTGAACTGCCTGAGGATCCAGCTATACCTCTCTTGGGCATATACCCAAAAGATGCCTCAACATATAAAAGAGACACGTGCTCCACTATGTTCATCGCAGCCTTATTTATAATAGCCAGAAAATGGAAAGAACCCAGATGCCCTTCAACAGAGGAATGGATACAGAAAATGTGGTACATCTACACAATGGAATATTACTCAGCTATCAAAAACAACGAGTTTATGAAATTCGTAGGCAAATGGTTGGAACTGGAAAATATCATCCTGAGTGAGCTAACCCAATCACAGAAAGACATACATGGTATGCACTCATTGATAAGTGGCTATTAGCCCAAATGCTTGAATTCCCCTAGATCCCTAGAACAAACGAAACTCAAGACGGATGATCAAAATGTGAATGCTTCACTCCTTCTTTAAATGAGGAAAAAGAATACCCTTGGCAGGGAAGGGAGAGGCAAAGATTAAAACAGAGACTGAAGGAACACCCATTCAGAGCATGCCCTACATGTGGCCCATACATATACAGCCACCCAATTAGACAAGATGGATGAAGCAAAGAAGTGCAGACCGACAGGAACCGGATGTAGATCGCTCCTGAGAGACACAGCCAGAATACAGCAAATACAGAGGCGAATGCCAGCAGCAAACCACTGAACTGAGAACAGGTCCCCTATTGAAGGAATCAGAGAAAGAACTGGAAGAGCTTGAAGGGGCTCGAGACCCCAAAAGTACAACAATGCCAAGCAACCAGAGCTTCCTGGGACTAAGCCACTACCTAAAGACTATACATGGACTGACCCTGGACTCTGACCCCATAGGTAGCAATGAATATCCTAGTAAGAGCACCAGTGGAAGGGGAAGCCCTGGGTCCTGCTAAGACTGAACCCCCAGTGAACTAGTCTATGGGGGGAGGGCGGCAATGGGGGGAGGGTTGGGAGGGGAACACCCATAAGGAAGGGGAGGAGGGAGGGGGATGTTTGCCCGGAAACCGGGAAAGGGAATAACACTCGAAATGTATATAAGAAATACTCAAGTTAATAAAAAATATATATATACATATATATATATAAAACAATCACCACAAAATCATTTTCTTCAGAAACAGATTAAAATCATTACACAAAGGAAAATTATATATAGTAATTTTGACCCTCATACCTAAATAAACATTTCCCATCTACCTTCTATAAGTTCATCATATCCCCAAAGCCATAATTCTTTTGTTTTTGATTAACAAAATTTAACCAAGACTAGAGTAGCAATTTCTTTCCTATGCTTAGCTGACAAAAATTTTTATTTACCAAGAAACAGATCATCATCTATCTTATATCTTATCTTTGAAGAGTTGATCATCTAAACTGGCTAATCATCTGTTCTCTGTTCTTACACAATGAAATTACCTCCTCTTTGTTTATGACCTTCCTTTCATGGTGCACACCAAAACCAGTGGCCATATCCCTAGATACAAGACCCAGGAACTCAGACCCAACCTAGAAGGAATGTTTTCTTTGAACGTTAATTTGTCCCAAGCCTCTTTTTCTTTCTTTCTTTCTTTTTTTTTATTAACTTGAGTATTTCTTATATACATTTCGAGTGTTATTCCCTTTCCCTGTTTCCGGGCAAACATCCCCCTCACCCCTCCCCTTCTTTATGGGTGTTCCCCTCCCCATCCTCCCCCCTTGCCGCCCTCCCCCCAACAATCTAGTAAACTGGGGGTTCAGTCTTAGCAGGACCCAGGGCTTCCCCTTCCACTGGTTCTCTTACTAGGATATTCACTGCTACCTATGAGGTCAGAGTCCAGGGTCAGTCCATGTATAGTCTTTAGGTAGTGGCTTAGTCCCTGGAAGCTCTGGTTGCTTGGCATTGTTGTACATATGGGGTCTCAAGCCCCTTCAAGCTCTTCCAGGTCTTTCCCTGATTCCTTCAACGGGGGTCCTATTCTCAGTTCAGTGGTTTGCTGCTGGCATACGCCTCTGTGTTTGCTGTATTCTGGCTGTGTGTCTCGGGAGAGATATACATCCGGCTCCTGTTGGCCTGCACTTCTTTGCTTCATCCATCATGTCTAATTGGGTGGCTGTATATGCATGGGCCACATGTGGAGCAGGCTCTGAATGGGTGTTCCTTCTGTGTCTGTTTTAATCTTTGCCTCTCTATTCCCTGCCAAGGGTATTCTTGTTCCCCTTTTAAAGAAGGAGTGAAGCATTCACATTTTGATCATCCATCTTGAGTTTCATTTGTTCTAGGCATCTAGGGTAATTCAAGCATTTGGGCTAATAGCCACTTATCAATGACTGCATACCATGTGTATTTTTCTGTGATTGGGTTACCTCACTCAGGATGATATTTTCCAGTTCCGACCATTTGCCTACGAATTTCATAAGGTCATTGTTTTTGATAGCTGAGTAATATTCCATTGTGTAGATGTACCACATTTTCTGTATCCATTCCTCTGTTGAAGGGCATCTGGGTTCTTTCCAGCTTCTGGCTATTATAAATAAGGCTGCGATGAACATAGTGGAGCACGTGTCTTTTTTATATGTTGGGGCATCTTTTGGGTATATGCCCAAGAGAGGTATAGCTGGATCCTCAGGCAGTTCAATGTCCAATTTTCTGAGAAACCTCCAGACTGATTTCCAGAATGGTTGTACCAGTCTGCAACCCCACCAACAATGGAGGAGTGTTCCTCTTTCTCCGCATCCTCGCCAGCATCTGCAGTCACCTGAGTTTTTGATCTTAGCCATTCTCACCGGTGTGAGGTGAAATCTCAGGGTTGTTTTGATTTGCATTTCCCTTATGACTAAAGATGTTGAACATTTCTTTAGGTGTTTCTTAGCCATTTGGCATTCCTCAGCTGTGAATTCTTTGTTTAGCTCTGAACCCCATTTTTTTATTAACTTGCGTATTTCTTATATACATTTCAAGTGTTATTCCCTTTCCCGGTTTCCGGGCAAACATCCCCCTCCCCCCTCCCCTTCCTTATGGGTGTTCCCCTCCCAACCCTCCCCCCATTGCCGCCCTCCCCCCATAGACTAGTTCACTGGGGGTTCAGTCTTAGCAGGACCCAGGGCTTCCCCTTCCACTGGTGCTCTTACTAGGATATTCATTGCTACCTATGGGGTCAGAGTCCAGGGTCATTCCATGTATAGTATTTAGGTAGTGGCTTAGTCCCTGGAAGCTCTGGTTGCTTGGCATTGTTGTACTTTTGGGGTCTCGAGCCCCTTCAAGCTCTTCCAGTTCTTTCTCTGATTCCTTCAATAGGGGACCTATTCTCAGTTCAGTGGTTTGCTGCTGGCATTCGCCTCTGTATTTGCTGTATTCTGGCTGTGTCTCTCAGGAGCAATCTACATCCGGCTCCTGTCGGTCTGCACTTCTTTGCTTCATCCATCTTGTCTAATTGGGTGGCTGTATATGTATGGGCCACATGTGGGGCAGGCTCTGAATGGGTGTTCCTTCAGTCTCTGTTTTAATCTTTGCCTCTCCCTTCCCTGCCAAGGGTATTCTTTTTCCTCATTTAAAGAAGGAGTGAAGCATTCACATTTTGATCATCCGTCTTGAGTTTCGTTTCTGAACCCCATTTTTTAATAGGGTTATTTGTCTCCCTGCGGTCCAACTTCTTGAGTTCTTTGTATATTTTGGATATAAGGCCTCTATCTGTTGTAGGATTGGTAAAGATCTTTTCCCAAACTGTTGGGTGCCGTTTTGTCCTAACCACAGTGTCCTTTGCCTTACAGAAGCTTTGCAGTTTTATGAGATCCCATTTGTCGAAGCCTCTTTTTCTTGTTACTACAGTTTCTGTGCTAGTAACACATGTATGCTCACCATTCTCCTTTCTCTAACCTATGCAGCTCTTGCTATTCTAAAAGGAAGGGACACATTCTATTCATGGATTCTAACTGTAAACATTCTATCAGCTACCCTAACTTCCCAAAATTACTTAAATAGACCAATTTTCTAAAACTACTTCGATACCATCAAGAATTTCATGAAATCATTAATTCGTCTAAATGGCATTATTGCAAGAGCTTTCATCCTCACATTAACCTGCAGGAAACTTCCACAACAGAGTGTGCTTACCAGGAGGTAATCATACCAGGCTATTGGCAGTGAGGGTCTCTACATGCCTACTCACATATGCCCAAGAGAGGTATAGCTGGATCCTCAGGCAGTTCAATGTCCAATTTTCTGAGGAACCTCCAGACTGATTTCCAGAATGGTTTTTCCAGTCTGCAACCCCACCAACAATGGAGTAGTGTTCCTCTTTCTCCACATCCTCGCCAGCATCTGCTGTCACCTGAGTTTTGATCTTAGCCATTCTCACTGGTGTGAGGTGAAATCTCAGGGTTGTTTTGATTTGCATTTCCCTTATGATTAAAGATGTTGAACATTTCTTTAGGTGTTTCTCAGCCATTCGGCATTCCTCAGCTGTGAATTCTTTGTTTAGCTCTGAACCCCATTTTTTAATAGGGTTATTTGTCTCCCTGCGGTCTAACTTCTTGAGTTCTTTGTATATTTTGGATATAAGGCCTCTATCTGTTGTAGGATTGGTAAAGATCTTTTCCCAATCTGTTGGTTGCCGTTTTGTCCTAACCACAGTGTCCTTTGCCTTACAGAAGCTTTGCAGTTTTATGAGATCCCATTTGTCGATTCTTGATCTTAGAGCATAAGCCATTGGTGTTTTGTTCAGGAAATTTTTTCCAGTGCCCATGTGTTCCAGATGCTTCCCTAGTTTTTCTTCTATTAGTTTGAGTGTGTCTGGTTTGATGTGGAGGTCCTTGATCCACTTGGACTTAAGCTTTGTACAGGGTGATAAGCATGGATCGATCTGCATTCTTCTACATGTTGACCTCCAGTTGAACCAGCACCATTTGCTGAAAATGCTATCTTTTTTCCATTGGATGGTTTTGGCTCCTTTGTCAAAAATCAAGTGACCATAGGTGTGTGGGTTCATTTCTGGGTCTTCAATTCTATTCCATTGGTCTATCTGTCTGTCTCTGTACCAATACCATGCAGTTTTTATCACTATTGCTCTGTAATACTGCTTGAGTTCAGGGATAGTGATTCCCCCTGAAGTCCTTTTATTGTTGAGGATAGCTTTAGCTATCCTGGGTTTTTTGTTATTCCAGATGAATTTGCAAATTGTTCTGTCTAACTCTTTGAATAATTGGATTGGTATTTTGATGGGGATTGCATTGAATCTGTAGAGTGCTTTTGGTAAAATGGCCATTTTTCCTATATTAATCCTGCCAATCCATGAGCATGGGAGATCTTTCCATCTTCTGAGGTCTTTTTCTATTTCTTTCCTCAGTGTCTTGAAGTTCTTATTGTACAGATCTTTTACTTGCTTGGTTAAAGTCACACCGAGGTACTTTATATTATTTGGGTCTCTTATGAACGGTGTCGTTTCCCTAATTTCTTTCTCGGCTTGTTTCTCTTTTGTATAGAGGAAGGCAACTGATTTATTTGAGTTAATTTTATACCCAGCCACTTTGCTGAAGTTGTTTATCAGCTTTAGTAGTTCTCTGGTGGAACTTTTGGGATCACTTAAATATACTATCATGTCATCTGCAAATAGTGATATTTTGACCTCTTCTTTTCCGATCTGTATCCCCTTGACCTCCTTTTGTTGTCTGATTGCTCTGGCTAGAACTTCAAGAACTATATTGAATAAGTAGGGAGAGAGTGGGCAGCCTTGTCTAGTCCCTGATTTTAGTGGGATTGCTTCAAGTTTCTCTCCATTTAGTTTAATGAGGAATACAGCAATGACAAATATGAAAAGACACATCTACTAGTTGTAAGAAGCAATTCTGGGGCAAAGCCCCTGAGGCTGTGCCTCTCCAGGGTACACCCATCACAGCATAACAATATGGTGGACTGTCTCCAGGAAGCTCCTCTACCCACTGCAGCTCTTTCTGCAAGGCATCTGCCAGTCTCATCCCCCTCCCAAACTACCTTTGACCTAGTTATTCACCAAGTATGACTTCCTGCCCAGAGGATTTAAAGTCACATGCTTTTATATGGAAAGGTTATTACCAATATCTCTGCTTATGTTACATAACACTGTCATAATGCCTATCATTTTTACAGTTTCCTGTCCTTGAAGACACATTCTGGAACTGTTGTTCTGAATGTTCTCTTTACAGTTAGGAAAAGGAAGGGGGTAAGCTGGTAAACCACGGAGTTGGGACCTGTCATGGTTCCCTGTTCTATCCAGCTTCGTTGTATTAAAAGATACCTAGGAAATTAATGAGGGTCATGGAGGGGGAGCTGATGGAGGGAGAATTACTTAGGAGATGGATCTCTGAGCATGCCTATTGGGTAATTATCTTGATTCCATTAATTGGTTTAGAAAGATTTTTCTTAATTATGGGTGAGACCATTTCCTGTTGTAGGCTCTTGAACTGTATAAAATGAAAAAACAAACAAACAAACAAACAAAAAAACAAGCTAGACACAAATGCACATCTGTTTGTCTTTGTCGTTACTTGTGGATGCAGCTGTTTTAATCCCCTGATATCTGGACTTCCTCACCACGATGTACTGTACCTTGACCTGAAAGCCATTGTAACTGTTTTCTCCTCTAAGTTTCTTTCATTTGAGTGTTTTAACACTATAAGGGGAAAAGATCACTATAAAAAGAAAAGAAGCTGAGATAGGGTTTCTGTGAGATTATTTCCACAGAGAATTTACTGATGGAAAATGCTTGCCCTGAATATGGAAGGCACCACCCTGTGATCTAGTATTCCAAAAAGAACAAATAGATAAAAGGAAGAAAGATAGCTGATGGCCAACATTCATCTCTTTATACATCCTGGTCCACCAGGCCACCGAAAAGAGAGCGAATTGTCTCATACTTTCACCGTCAAAGACAATCTGATGATGCCATGCCTTCTCCACCATGATGAGCGAATATCCTCAAATCATGAGCCAAAATGAATCCCCCTTTTCATTAAGTTGATTCTTTTGGGATTTTATTACAACAGCAAGCAAAGTAACTAATTTAGGAATGTTAATCTGCTGCTTCTAGAATCTTCCTTTCCCACATCTGAATATCCATTTGTCAGCAAACCTATCTTTTTAGTTTATTTCCGTTCTGGATTTTCTCTCTTTAATTGCCATCAGTCTAATCTGAAACCTAATGCTCAAGACTTTTACAATACTCCTTTTTTGGAGAACAATGTAATTATTTAAAACAGATAAACAATGCAAAAGTTTATGCAAAGATGTGATATACTCTTCCGTGTTATACAAGTAAACAAATTCTGCAGTTTTTGTCATTAAGTGACTTACAGTGACAGATGACCTTGTAAACATGGACATAATTAAAACTAAAAATTTCAAATCTAGAAATATTTATAATAAATATATGTTAAATATAGAAGATAAAAACAAAATATCCTCACTTGTGAATATAGACATTATAGGATTTCTCCTTACACAATATGAAGCAAATTCCTTAAATATAATATTTATAAATGATGATTAAAGTCAGATTTTTCTTAAGAATGAGCCATACAATACACTTCAAATTCCAAAGTAACAAGAGCTGATAAATATTACAACATTTGAGCCAAATGATATAATGCCTTAAATTCATTATTTCTCCACAGTACTGGCTTAAATTTCTTTTATTTTTTCCATCAAGGAATGGCAGTAATTGTACATAATTGACTAGTTTTCTATGGCACAGCAACATTCATGTAACATTATACCCCAAAAGAAATGATTCAATCTTTCCAAAGCATATTTTATACAAATCTCATGGATATAACTGTGGAACTTAATGGTATGCTGTTTATATTATGATATTAAGATGTTAATATGAGATTTGAAGGATGAACAAAAGGCCATGGTTCACATAAAGGTTATGGGGTTTTTTTGTTGTTGTTGTTTAAAGGTTATGGTTTAATAACAGATATTAGTGTGTCAAATCAACATGGGAATGATTGTGCTATATAGAGTGTCTTTTGCTTTTTTGATGTTTTTTTTTCTTCCATCATTCCCCCCTCCCTTTCTGCCCACTAACACAAGATAGGAGAGAAAAAGGTATGGAGGGAAAGGGAGCAATGTTATCTATCATTAAACTACTTCTTGTTAATTAGGCATATCAAGTTCCTTGGGGCAAATTTGATCTTCACCATCAGTTATCTAATTTCTTCTTGTTTCTTCTATGACTACTCAAAAAAACAGAATCAACAGCAACAACCAACAGCCACCAACCCACAACACAACACCACAACCATAACAATAACAATCCCCCCTCTCAGGGCCCTAGCATTTATACACCGTCTGAAAAGCCTCTAGAACTTCAAATGTCACACAATCAGAAATTATCTACAGTTGGCAAAAATCACACCCCTGCTAGAGCATGAGGCAAATCATAGTCGGCAAATCTGAAGCATCCCTATATCCCACACCTGGGATTATAATGAAAACATTCTTATAATATTTATGTTTTTTTTTCAAAGAAACGAAAATTCTCACTACAGTGTTGCTTTTTGTTTGTCTGTTTTGTCAACTTGATACAAACTTAGACAGGTCTGGTAAAAGCTAATTTGAACTGGGGAATATGCCTCCAGTAGATCTGCCTGTTGGTAAGTCTGGAGGGCATTTATTTTTATTAATGATTACTTTTGGAGGGCCCCAATTACTGTAGTGCTGCCAATGTTAGGCAGTTGGTCCTGAGATTGTAAAAATTCAGGCTGAGCAAGTCATCAGGGGCACTCCCTGAGGCATCCCTCCATGATTCAGTACCTGCCTCCAGATTTCTGCCTTTGTGTCCCTGTCTTGACTTCTTCTTATGCTAGATTGCAACAGTCAGGTGAAAAAAAATGACTTAAATCCCCACATAGTTTTTGGTTATAGTGTTTGATCACAGTGGAATGGGGGATATCCCAAAAGCTGTTGCCTGTACATAGGATATGTCCTTCTAGTTGGGTTGCCTTGTCTGGCCTCAATGGGAGAGAAAGTGCGTAGACTCACAGAGCTTTGAAGTGCCAGGGAAGGGATACACCCAGATGGACCCCCATCCACTCAGAGAAGAAGGGAGGGGAGTTAGAGAAAGGATTGTGGGAGATTGGAAAGAAACAGTGAGCAGGATATAAAGTGATTAAGTATAAAAGAAAAGAAAGGAAAGTAAAGGAAAAGAAAAGAAAAGGAAAGAAAAGAAAAGAAAAGAAAAGAAGAGAAAAGAAAAGAAAAGGAACCTAGTAAGATGAACATGAAGATACAGAGATTGCTTTTTGGTTTGAATTTATCCATGAGGTTAATACTCAAATGTATGAGTACTATAAAAGAAATGGACTCTTCAGGGTAGTTAGTCACCTATAAGCTATAGAAATTTATTCAACTTTTACAGGTTGTCGGTGAAAGAGTTGCACAGACACTTTCATAAGTTTGATTAGAATCAAAAAATTTTATGTGACTCAGAGTTGAATCAATGACATGCGCACACAATACTATTTTAGCTACCTTTCTGTAGTTCTTCATTCATCTTCTCTAGCCTTTAGCTGCCACCAGGTGCTCCATTTATGTTATATAAAGCTGACATATATGCTAATACTAATTGTCTTCTGTTCCTAAAAGATTGGCATCACATCTCTAAACTTAAATTCAAATCGCATATGCAGGAGGTCACGACTTAACACCCTTCCGCAAAGCATCTTTTTCTTGACCCAGAGGGGACTATCTCTAAGTCTTACCAGGATGTGAAGTTAACAGAAAAATCATTTAAAAATTACTTTAGAATGATCGTATGGCTCAAACTTAGAAGATTATATTTCTTCCTAAAAGATCCTTCTGCTCTATGCAAAATTATCACTGTCTTTGTCAAACTTATCACAGGGGACAAAGCATTGTGAGGTGAGAACGCCGGAACACTGATAAAATGTGTATATATAATAAGGTAAGCTCGTTACATGCTCTTCATGGTGCTGAGTGCAGCAGACCAGCACCACAAATGGAGTTCATTGAAAGACAGAATTGCATTGTGTCACAGCTCTGGAAGACAGAAGTCCAAAGTTAGGATGTTGGCAGGGTCATGCTCTCTCCAAAGGTGCTAAGAAAGATTTCTTGGCTCTGGTCAATATTTGGCTTGCAGAAGCATAAAACTCTTCTCTTTACAAGGTATGCTCCTGGCGTCCATATCTCCATCCAAATGGCCCCTTTATATGGCCACAAGTCATAGTGGATTAAGGCATATCCTAATGATCTTGGTTATAATGTGAGTCTTCAGTAAAGGCCTTATCTTCAATACAATCACATTCAAGTGATTGTAAGTTAGAACTCCAATACATCTTTGGAAGACTTCAATCATTTACTATACAAGGTTGGAGATACAGCTCAATAAATTGTTTGCTTTACAACATGAGGACCTGAACCCACATAGAAAAATTAGACACGGTGACATGTGCCTGTACTCTTGCTACTGAGGAGGTGGGGACAGGCAGCTCCCAAGGACTCACTGGCCAGCCACTCTAGCCTAATCAATGAGTTCAAAACTAGTCAGGTACCTTGTCTCAAAAAACAAGTATATTACCTCAAAAAATGGCACCTGAGATTGATCTCTGATTTCTACACACACACACACACACACACACATACACACACACACATACACACACACACACATACTCCCCACAATTATATATTTGTCAAGGCTCATAGAACAATAGACTTAAAATATGTGCATCGTTTTATATATAAATTATCTTCACTAAAGTTATGTTTAGAAAAGTTAGACATCGATAAGATGAATATTTTGGGAGAAACTGAGCTTAATATCTTCTCCTTCATATACTGTAGTGTACTACAAAGAGAGTTTCTTTATTCTCTCTGCTATGTTAAGTCTTGGATGTTAAACTTAGCAAAAGACATCATTTGTCCCATTCATTGTCATACGTGACAAATCTTCTGGAATGATGTTCATATCATAAGCCACTTGAGTTCCCAACAAGAACTAACTCCTTTTTGGAACACAAGATTGTCACTACGGTGAAGGTGACATAAAGCAGTGAGAGTAAAAAGACAGTCAACGTCAAGGATTGCACAGTATTTTAAGCCAGTCTACTTGGCCTTATCAGTCAAGCACAATGTCAGAGAGGAAATCTTAGAGTGGGTGGCTGGAAACATCATAAATCCAGGAACTTACAAAGTGAAGGCATTTTAAAGACCAGTGAGCGATAGCTTCTTTTTAGAGACTTGAAGAGATCAGGAGCTTTGCTCAAGGCCACATAAAAGTGGGAAGCAGACCTCTCATTCCTTAGCACCTGACTCGTGACCTAGTCATACTGGATTCTTGTTGCTAGGCAGGTCAGAAAATTGAGAAAGAGAGAAATATTGAATCTGATCAGCAAAGAAAGGACAATAATGTCAAATCTTTTTTTTATAGGAGAAAAATGTAAAAAGGTTAAGAATGAACTATGCTGAAACTGAATAAAGTATATGCTTTATATTTGGAGCTACCCACACTAACACAATTTTTCAAGAAATTACTGTGATATTCAGTTGTGTGGAAGCTTGGAAAATAGATTTTTTTATCTTAAATGATTCTCAGAGTGAATTTTAAATATATTTGTAAGCGTTTATGTATTTAATTAAAATATAGTCACTTTGCTTTCAATTATTAAAAAACAGATTCTTGGCTTTAAGCCTAGAAAAGGACGCCATAGCTTTCTAATATTGAAGTCAAGTGTACCTTGTTTGCCACGCTAACTAATATGTTTAACATTAAAGACGTGGTCTTGGCATTCTCTCAGAATGAGTAACTGTCAGAAGCTCTAGTCCTTTGTAATATGACCTTTGTGTATCTAGTACATATACAAAATACTTGCATTTATTCTTTTAATATGTGATGAATTAAAGTTTTACAGAGTATTTATTTCAGATCTGATTCATCCCCTTAAAATTCTGAGATACAAAAATATAAAAAGACTTTAATTCCTTTCTGTTTACTTATCAGAAATATTTACTTAGACCATCATAACTCCTAGAACAAAGAGGCAGACTCCAGGCCAGCTTTCGTCAGGTTCATCAGGGTAGAAACTGTACCTAGAGGGATGTCCTCAGTTCATTTCATTTTTTTTCACATGATCTGGTTGTTGTAACTGCCCTACACACAACAGAGAAAGTAAATGAATTCCCTGACCCCAGGAAGCTTTCTTCTCTTTGCGGGGATCGGAGGAGAAGGAAACTAAACAAACACACAGTATAATATGAACTAGGAAAGAGCAACGAAGCAAAATGGAGCTGATGGCTATAAGGGACAGGGCATAGTTATTTAAATAAGAAGACCTAGAATGTCCTCTCTGAGGAGACATTTGCATAGAGGTCTGAATACTGTCAGGACAAGAGCTGTCTAATGTTGGTGGGAACTGCTGTAGTCAAGGACAAAGCAGAGACAAAGGTACAGGTTGGGATTCAATATTTAGTATTTTTAGTGAACAAGAAAGGAGAGCAGTGTGGTCAGAGCATGTGGGGGCAGGGGTGGAAGCATAGGGCTTATTCTTTGAATTTTATAATAAATGGAACGGAAAGTCTCTGGGATATTTTTGAGATAAGAAGGAATATAATGTGATTGGCATTTCTAAAAGGTCACTTTGCTTTCTGTATGTAAATCAGACTTCAGGAGAGCAAGCACAGAAGATAAGCTATAAGGCTTTTGGTGGCAGTCCAGGTGATGATGACGAGGTGCTTAGAAGTAGTTGGTCCAGGACCTAAGTGGCCGGGTGAACAGGGGTGTCATTTACTCTACTGCAGAGAATTAGAGAGAGGAAGTCATCCTGGTAATATATTCATAGGTAAGAGTTTGTCAGGATATAGGCCTTTCTTAAATCATACATTTTAATTTTCATAATGGCCGTAATAAAATTCAGCCCAGAATGCACTTTTTATATTATCTAGAAATGTTCTGCACAGGGGTGGGGAAAATGCTGAGAAAAGCAAAGCAAAATTTAATTTCCTTTGAGCCACCAAATATCTTAGAGTTGATCTGCATCACACAGAGAATGTGATCAATTACTGGGCACACCAGACACACACAATAAACACGAGTTCCACTCAATTTTGTGCCTTCAAATCCAAAAATCGAGGTTTTTTTTAATAATTGGATATTTTTTATTTACATTTCAAATGTTATCCCATTTTGCCCACCCAACGACCCACCCCTTCCTGCCTCCCTGACCTGGCATTCCCCTACACCGGGGGATTCAGCTTTGGCAAGACCGAGGGCCTCTCCTTCCTCAAGTGCCCAACAAGTCCATCCTCAGCTATATATGCAGCAGGAGCCATGGGTCTGTCTATGTGTACTCTTTGGATGGTGGTTTAGTCCCTGGGAGCTCTGGTTGGTATTGTTGTTCTTATGGGTTGCAAAACCTTTCAGCTCCTTCAATCCTTTCTCTAACTCCTCCAATGGGGATCCCATTCTCAGTTTAATGGTTGGCTATGAGCATTTGCCTCTGTATTTGTCATGCGCTGGCAGAGCCTCTCAGGAGATATAAAAACCAGGTTCCTGTCAGCATGCACTTCTTGGCATCAGCAATATTGTCTGGGTTTGGTGGCTGTATGTATATGACCTGGATCCCTAGGTGGGACAGGCTCTGAATGGACATTCCTTCAGTCTCTGCTCCAAATGTTGTCTCCATATATACTCCTATGAATATTTTTGTTCAGTCTTCTAAGAAGGACTGAAGCATATGCATTTTGGTAGTCCTTCTTGAGCTTCATGTGGTCTGTGGATTCTATCTTCGGTAATCCGAGATTTTGGGCTAATATCCACTTCTCAGTGAGTACATACCATGTGTGTTTTTTGTGATTGGGTTACCTCACTGAGGATGATATTTTCTAGTTCCATCCATTTGCCTGTGAATTTCATGAAGTCATTGCTTTTGATAGCTGAGTAATATTCCATTGTGTAGATGTACCACATTTTCTGTATCCATTCCTCTGTTGAAGGGCATCTGGGTTCTTTCCAGCTTCTGGCTATTATAAATAAGGCTGCTATGAACATAGTGGAGCACGTGTCTTTTTTATCTGTTGGGGAATCTTTTGGGTATATGCCCAAGAGAGGTATAGCTGGGTCCTCAGGTAGTTCAATGTCCAATTTTCTGAGGAACCTGCAGACTGATTTCCAGAGTGACTGTACCAACTTGCAATCCCACCAACAATGGAGAAGTGTTCCTTTTTCTCCACATCCTTGCTATTATCTGTTGTCACCTGAGTTTTTGATCTTAGCCATTCTGACTGGTATGAGGTGGAATCTTAGGGTTGTTTTGATTTGCATTTCCCTTATGACTAAAGATGTTGAACATTTCTTTAGGTGTTTCTCAGCCACTCAATATTCCTCAGCTGAGAATTCTTTGTTTAGCTCTGAACCCCATTTTTAATAGGGTTATTTGGCTCTCTGGAGTCTAACTTCTTGAGTTCTTTGTATATATTGGATATTTTTCCTCTATCAGATGAAGGATTGGTTCTTTCCCAATCTGTTGTTTGCTGTTTTGTCCTAACCACAGTGTCCTTTGCCTTACAGAATCTTTGCAGTTTTATGAGGTCCCATTTGTCGATTCTTCATCTTAGAGCATAAGTCATTGCTGCTCTGTTCAGGAAATTTTCCCCAGTGCCAATTCTATTAGTTTTTGTTCTATTAGTTTGAGTGTATCTGGTTTTATATGGAGGTCCTTGATCCACTTGGACTTGAGCTTTAACGTGACAGAAAAAGTGTCCAATGTTACCTACTAAGTGAAGTTCTACCCAGACATTCCAATAGTCCTATTCATAGCACAGTAGTCAACCAAAGCAATTACTATTGCAGAATAGCTAGGGAAAGAAATATTCCTTCAAAGGTCACCAAAAGCTAAGAAAATGAAAAAAATAAGTTTTGAGTTGGGCAAATAATAGGGATTTCCCATATATTTCTACCTCATTCTGCTTTGCAATCTGGAGCACAGGAGCCCTCTCTAAATGCTGTGTGCTTCCTCTATGAAATTGTTTTAAGAGTTTTTCTCTCAGGCAGTTTTCTCTCAGGCAACTAACATTTAAAAGATCATTTCCTCTAATTGAATTACTTTGGGCTGTGCACTCTAGGTCAGGCAATCCTTTCCCTATCAGCCAAGTCCCCATCTCTAGAAGACTAAAGCGAGCCATTTGCTTTCAGAGCAAGCTTTCTCCAGCCTGGCCTCAAAAGCAGAGCTGGTGTGATGAGTTCCAGGATACCTGCCTCTCTCAACTCCCAGTCTTACAGCACATCTTTCCCTCACTGCTGAACCTCTGCAGTCTGTGCCCTCTGGAGCTTCAGTAGGGTATCACTGAAACAGATGTCTACCCTCAGCCCCTGCTTCAGCTTAACCACCTTCTAAGTCCGCCTGAGACTGAGATATCCCAGAGGACACATTGTCCCTCATCCTCTCAGAAGGGAGCTGATTTGTTCCTACAATTCTCGGACCTCGCTAAAAGGGCAGATGGTCACTCTTCACTTCTTGTTCCCATGTACCGGGTATTTCTCCTCAACATTTCCTAAACCCTTAGGTTGTAATCCTTTGTATTCCTCAAAAAAATCAGCATCAGGATTGCTGCCTTCAAAACCTACTTCTCTTCTCACTCTTAATAATTGAAATATTCATTTAAATGACATTTGTGGACTCTCAAGATTCTCAGTTTTGAGATGTCTCTTATCTATAATCTTTTTGAAAAAAGTAGGGGTTGGAGAAATTGCTCAACAGTTAAGATCATATATATCTTATCTGATTTTATATATATATATATATATATATGTATGTATACATACATACATGCTGAGGTTCAGTTTCCAGCACCACCATGGTGGCTCACAACCATACGATGGTTCCAGGGTATCAAACCCCTTCTTCTGACCTCCGTGACACCAGGCATGCATGAGGTGCATATACAGTTCTGCAGGCAAGACACTCATATACATAAAACATAAACATATAAATTGTATATATTATAAAAAATGAACATAATTCTCTAGATATTTATTTTATTCCATATGTGTGAGTGTTTGCCTGTAGTTATGTATATGCACCATATGTGTGCCTAGTGTGCACAGAGTCCAGCAGATGGTGGCAAATCATGTGGGATTGGAGTTACAGGCAGATATGAGCTACTACAAAGTCATCGTGAACCAAACCCAAGTCCTTTCCTGTGGGATGATGTCATATAGGTGAGGCAGGTACAAGATGGAATGAGCCTATCATTGGATGAGAAGGAAGGATGGGCAGGAGAAAAGTCTGAGGGAAGAGGAGGAGACAGGAATGGAAGGAGAGAAGAGAAGCCACCGAGAGAACATGCAGGCTGACGTTTAGATTCCACGCTGTTCCTTTACAGGTTGTTATGAATGTTCTTAAGGGATGGATGTGTGCAGGGCTTTGTATGTTTCGGTGAGCAGTTATATCTTATCAAGTGGATCAGAGGTTATTAGGTTGTGTGTTCTTTCTTGGGTGATTTGAATTTGGGAGTGTGTGGCGGCAGAGACATTGGGCTGACACGGAGCTGCGATGTGTGTTTCTGGCGAGATATCTAGAAGATATCTTGGGGCACGCAGTACCAGATCTAGTGGGGGTAAAAAACAGCCCCTTTATAATTCTACAACAACACTTCCCAAAAACTATTAATTGCTGAGCCATCTCTCCAACTCTTCTTCCTTTATAATCTTGATTAATGCTTCATCAACCACACTCTCCCATGGTGATAAACCATACCCTGTAGTATCAAATAAATACAAATTCCCAATTTCCCTTTCTAGCCTTCTGGTTTCTGATATTGCTAATTAATAACCTCTTTCCCTTAGCTATGCCCTGTTAACACCGCATCTCATACTTCTAGTATCTTGGTTTTCTTCCTTATTGTAACCTAAATATTATTTCAATCACAAACACTACACTTGTTCTCTGCAAATGTATGGCTTCCAATGTCTAACTGGTCCTTATTGCTTGCAAAAAAATTATGTTGCAATCATTTTACCTACTTTTATACTCATCACTAAATGATACTGTTCGTAGTTATCTTTGCATGCCGTGACTGAAATGCCTGCGAACCATCTAAAGGGAGGAATAATAATAATAATATTAATATTAATATTAATAATAATAATAATAATAATAATAATAATAAGTCATTACAATTTAATATCATTTATTATTGTTATTATGGTTCATGGATTCAGAGGTGTCAATTCATAATTGACCCCAAGTGCTTAGACAGAACATTATGGTAGCTATAGCCAGTGATTAGAGGGGTTGTCTTCATTATAGACAGGAAGGAATCAAGGACGGGTTACTCTCAGTGAGCTATTCAAGTGACCTGTTTCATTCAGCTATGCCTTATCTGCTGTCTGCAGAACTAACAAAACAGTGCCACCCAACTGAGTTACAAGCATTCAAAAGCCAAGCCCATAGATAGCGTTTCATAGTCAAAATAAAGCACATTACTTCTTCTCTCCTCAAATCTTTAACTAAGTCTCATACAAGAGAGGCCAGACCACAATGATGGGGCATCAGAGTCATAAGAATTCACTATATCATATTTCCTAAGTAAAAAATGCAGAAGGCCAGCTTCTTACTTACCAGGCCCTTTGAGTCAGTCAGTGAGCCCAAATCTGATGAATTAGTGTTCTGAAGGAACATTGCTGCCCCAGATTACCCTAGTCAATCAAGGCCACCTTCATCCTTCCAACTGTCAATCATATCTAGACCCTGGTCTCTTCTCTCTCTGACATCTCCCTCCAGTCTTTTATGAAACTGTATTGGCTCTACTTATTAGAGAAATTATTCAGTATGCATTAATTGTACAGAATATTGAGTTCCATTATGGCATTTTATTCTTTTTCTCCATTCCAATTTTATGAATCAGGAAGCAAAGCAAAAAAAAATTAAGAGGAAAAATAGTTATATATCGACCATATATTATATTCCTGATGCAAATATTTGCATTAATTTTTCTTCTCTAGCTCCACATTTTCTTGAAATCCTCTGCAATGAATGGCTGTTTTCTTCTTTCATTAATGAGTTAATTAAGTTTACATCTCAATCACAGCTTCCCCTCCCTGCTTTCCTCCCATACATAAGGTACCTTCATTTCTTTCTCTCCCATATCACCCTCCCTTTTCTCTCCCTACATTTCCCCTTTCACTTGCTTAGCAACAGTTCCCTTCTATTTTCTTGTCATTTTTAGCGTTGTTTGCTTGTATTAAACGTTATTGATTTGTGGTGTGGGATGACTGCATGCCACAGCGCGTATGCTGAGACTAGAAGACGGCTTGTGGGAGTCAGTTCTTTTTTCCCACTGAGCGGGTCCTGTGGAACTCAAGTCATCAGGTTTGGTGGCAGGTGTGTTTATCCACTGAGCCTTGTTTACATTGTTTGTTCTTTAATGCAATGCTTAGGGTTGGAATATGCATGCTTGAGCGAGCATTCTATCGCTGAGCTACATCCCCAGGCTTCTACTTATAAAAGTTGTTCAGAAACATGCCATTTCTTAAAACCATTACAGTGTTTGCCTGTTGAAACCTCTATCTTGATTGCTCAAATTAAAAGAGAGCATCCTTGCTGGCCCCAGAATTCTACCATTGTCCTACTACGGTCTATGTTTCGCTCAGTAACAGGAGAGATTGGTCAGCTCATGTCATCTTCTCACACAGAATTCTCGAGAACATCTCTGTTATTCTCATGGTAAGGACTATGGACTTCATAATTCCTGGCCGCTGTGCTCATGAAATTCTACTCTGCTACTTGTCTGATCTCATCCCCTGAGACTATCCCTTCAGCAGCTCTGTCATAATCACAGTGACATCTTCGCTGTTCCTGTCACATATGAGCTTATGCCTGATGTCCTCTGGTTACCCCTCAGATACATTTTCACCCTTCTAAGCTCTGCTAGATCCTGAAAAGACAAACTCTACAAACTGCAGCAGTAGAATCTTTGCCTTCTACTTCCAGTGCTTTTGGTGGGTGGAAACCCAACAGAAGGCAGCAAGGAGCGTGGTACCACTTTTACAGTGTTTGCCCATGGACGGCATTCATTGAGCTCATAACTCCTGACAAGGAGACTCACAGCACAGTGTCTCATAGCCAACTTGCCTTAGTCTGCTCTGTATTAGATAACCAGCTAGGGGCCTCATTCCTGAAAAGGCTAATTCTCTGTCTCTCAGCAGTCCTTAGTCACCTATAGACTTTTGTTCAGAAGACCCTATGAGATTTTCTCCTCTCAGTATGTCTATTGCCACTGCTCTAGTCTTGTATTTAGATTCACTTCCAATAGGCACACTGTAGACTTCTTGCATTCTGGCTTTTATATTTTTTCTGCCCCCTCTTCTGTCATAGTGCCTGGCTATAGATGCAAGAGTCATGCTTATGGTATATGCATTGGATCTGGGCTCCCACCGTCTCTTGATCTTTGCATCATGTCCATGTCTGGTTTTCCTTGATCATCTCCATTTTCCAGAGAGAGGAACCTCTATATTCAGATATTACCCTCTCGGCAGAGCTCCTCTCCTTTACTAACCAGAAATGCTACTAACCAGAAATGTCATTTCCTTTCCTAGTCCTTGTATATATTTTCTTCTTTCTTCCACCTACAGTACCTTCGTACACACTGAAGAGAGCATGAGGAGCTCACAAGTTTGAGTAAATGAATCTTGGTCAGTTCATTCTCCTCCAAACCTGAGTGAACCATTAGCTAGAAATTTTACTGAGGTGATTCAAGATTTCCTGTTTGAACCAGTAAAGTCTAGAAAAGATAGCTCGACCCTTTTAAGTCCACTTTTTCGAGACATATTGTAGCCCATGAATCACTCCCGACATTTCATTAGACATGGAGTCAGGTCTCCAAAGTGTGTCAAAGCAGCAGCTTCAGTTTGATGACTGCCATGACTCTGTGTTTTCTGTTTCCTGGAAGTTTATCAAGATTCTATTTTGTAAGTTTGCAGGAGAAAGCAATTTCACTTATGTGGTTTTACATGGATGAATTACCAACATCCCAGTGCAGTTATTCATAATTCAAAAGTCAAGAAAAAGTAAAATTATTTACCTAAGCAGTACATTATTTTTGTCAGCATATAGTAAAAGATTAGTTGCTTAGAAGATTATTTTTTCCATTAGATTTACCAGTGATTAAGATTTTGCTTGAACCACACAAAAAAAATCTATTGGAATTATTCTTCTTTATTTTCAATTTATTTTTTTGAAAATTTCATACATGAATATTATATATTATGTCCACCCTTCCTCATTCCCTAAACCTCCTCCCATGTTGCACCAAACCCCTCTTGAATTCCACCAAACCCCTCTTGAGTTCATGATCTGTTCTTTAATTATTCTGTTTGATTATTCTGTTCTTTAATTATCATACACACACACACACACACACACACACACACACACACGCATATACACACTTAAATACAGCCTGCTGAGTTCATTTAGTATTTTATTTGTGCAATGTGAAATGTTTAGGGCTGACTACTTGATAATGGATAACCTATCAGGAGTCTCATCCTGGATAAAGTTGATTCCCTCTCAGCACCCATCGATTGCTTATATCTCTGCACTTAGGGGTGAGGCCTTGTCATTATTGAGATCCTGTTCAGGCATCCATCTACTCTGGACTTTACAATCTTTTTCCTCCCTCTTCGTCTATGATGTTCACTGAGCCTCACCCTTAAGGACTGCTTTACAGATCTACCAGTTGGGGCTGGGTACACCATCACGTCTTCTCTGCATTTGGACCAGTTGTGTATCTCTGTAACAGCCTCTGTCTATTGCAAAAAGAAGTCTCACTGATGAGCAGTGAGAGCTACATTTATCCATGAGCATAAGGATGGGCATTTAGAATATAATTAGAAACAGTTTTTAATTTAGGAAAGCAGCGGTGGTGGGTTCTCCTCTAGGATATATAACCTCTCCAACCCTGGGTACTTGCCCAGGTTTACTGTACCAAGCATGAATTCCTGCCTACCAAGCAGACCTGAAGCCCAATGACACATCCGCTGGTTAGATACAAGCACTACTATTGAGCCTCTGGGACTATCTTGCCAGGCCAGTCACTGTGGTGATCTGTACGCTCTACAGCTGGGTGGGATTTGTAATTGCTTTGGCTTGGCAGCCTGCATAGCATCCCCCAACACTATGAGAGCTCTCCTCAGGGAGGAGACTTACAGGTCATTCCAGCTTTAATCCAGCAAGTCTTGCATACAAGGTGGGTATTGTCTTCCGCAAGAGGGTTTATCTTCAAATTCTGGGAGGAAACCAAGGGCAGTGAAATAGTCTATGTCATCTTAGGATTCTCTTGGAGTCCCTGACCAACAACTCAAAAGGAGGTTTTCCATGCCTGGTAATGAGTTTCTTGTTCAAGGAGCATAATCATCCAAGTGGTATAACTCCATTTAAACAACACACACACACACACACACACACACACACACACACACACACACACACACACGCACACACGCACACACACCAAAGAGACAGAGAAAGTGTGTGTGTTAAGAGTTTGTGTGTGTGTATTAAGTGTATTTGATTGCATGTGTGTGTTAAGTGTATTTGTGTGTGTGTGTGTGTGTGTGTGTGTGTGTGTGCGTGTGTTTCTAAGTAAGCTTGGGGTAGCACATGCCTTTAATCTCAGCACTGCAGGGGCAGAGGCAGGAAGATCTCTTTGAGTTCAAGACCAGCCTGATCTACATGAAAATACTTTTATTATTTTAATTTTATGTTTTTATAGTAGACATAAAAGTGATACACTTTCGGGACTTAATTAAAGCAATTCTGATTACAGGAATTCCTGTGACACAGGAACACATTTCATCTGAGTTTAGCCAGAGCCAAAAGGGCCTTAATTCCTTGAAGCACACATTCTCCTAGAACGTCAAATTACTCCTTGCACTTGACCTTTAGCACAGTCAGTGGTAAGAACTCCACTCTTTATCCCCCTCCAAACTTTCTTTGCCCTGGAAGGCTTAACTAGAGGAGCTTACTGATGTCACTGGCTGCTCACTGTAAGGTAATTACCAGGGCAGAAACAATCATGGCAGAGCAAAGCTTCAGGAGACAACAGGCCTAAAACTACTGTTGCCTCTGACTGGCTCTGTGAAGTCGCTGCCCTTTCTCCAACATCATGAACCTTGTTATCTCTTGTTTCTAGATTAGTAGTAATAATTACCTTCTGCCCAACATTGTTGTGAGCATCAGATAAGAAGACAGGTAGGAAAACAATAAACAGAAGATGAAACACGTAATTCAGCAGTCATGTTAAATAATTAGCAAAAACAGCTCAAACTGATGAATAACTGTGGCTCTAGTACCCGGGGATTCTTACAAAGCTGGAGGGCGGGCAACACACAGTAAAGGAATCTTGCACACAGTTATCCCATTGGGCCAATCTCCAAAATGCCGCTCACTTACTGCCTGGCTGCATGCTTCAGTGTAGTCACAGCTTTAAAAAAAATTTTTTTAGAGAGTGTGTTTTTATCCTTCAGAGATTATTTCATACAAGTGTAATGAATCAGGGTTATACCCATCCCTTGTTTTCCCCCTCAACTATTCTCATTCCACTCAACAGGCCTCGTTTTCAATTTCGCTTTTTAAATTTCATTTATGATAACCTATGTTAGTACCAACCCAACATTTATTTCTTTTCGAAGATCTATGAATACCATCAGAAGTTCTGCTGAGTCTTTACACGTCCATAGTAATCAACTGGACCCAAGATCTCCTGATCAAAATAACCACAGATTCCAGGAGGCCTAATGTTTCCTCCAGCAGAATGAAGAAATGACATTGGTTCCAGGCCATTTACTAACTGCCTAGGTGAAGTCACAGGCAGGGAGATGGGAGGGAATCGCAATCTGTCTCACTTAGCCTCAGGAAAAGTCACATCATCTATCTGAACTCCAAAGCCCAGGACCAACCTGCAATTTTGCATCTTCCCACATCCTCAGTCTCTGAGATCAAAAGAAATGCACCTGAGTCAGCGGCCTGACCACCTTACCTCTATTGTCCTAATCGTCCTAACTACCTCCCCCACCTGCAGCAATCAAATGCTTCTGGAGCTAGAAAGGGTGTGCTTCTGAACATCATCATAAAGAGAATATTCACCTGGCCCCTCTCTGTGATTACAACTGCCTGTATCCTTACTCTAAGAAGAAAGGAGGCCCCTGTTTCCTGGCCTTGCTCTGGGAACACTGAGGACATCACAATACTGATAAGTCTTTCAGTCATGAGAAACTAGAGTCAGAATAACACATTCAGCCTGCTCCAAGCAAAGGATCAAGGCTTACAGAAATAGAAAGTCATTTTGACATGGCTGATGAGTCCAGATCAGTCAGTGCATCCGCGGGCATCCTAACCCAGCCGAAGTCGGCTCCTGCAAGGACTGTGGTGAGGGCTGTTATTAACTTACTGAAAGAAGAAATCAACTTCAGGGAATGGGGGAAAAATCATTTATCAGTTGCGAATTAAGACCAGAACTTGTATTCTTCAAGTTCCTGTGATTTAGTTAGCAGAAAGAAGGGCAGAGAAAAGGGAACAAAAGAAAGAAAACAGAGGTCCAGATTGAAAGCAGGCTTGAATGAGACCAAAAGGAAAAAGATAATAACATCTCTTTTCCCTGTTTCACACACCCTTTTAAAGCAAGTCAAAAATCTGCCTCTGAAGTCTGGAAACGAAATTCTTGCTCAGCTTTAACCCTGAGTAGATTTCTTTCAATAAATTAAACAATGGTCCTGTTAGCATTGAGTTTTTTTTTTCTTTAATGTGTTTCTGTTCTTAGCTCATAGGCCCTGGCTGTGGTGTTTTCTATTTGGACAGTGTATCCTCCTCTTCGGCTTTAGCATCCCTGTCCGGACTTCCTTTACTCCTCTGTCTTTTCTGTTCTTATTCATGTGCTAAATAAATAGTTGGGCATTGGAAAGTCTATTCTCAACTCTCCCTTCTAGTCAGCCTATTTCTGCAACAGGTTATCCAGATTCTGGGTAATGTTTGCCTTCAAACTCAGAATTCTCTACTGGGCTTCGAACCTATATACATGGAGCTGACCATGTGTGATGAGGACCTAAGCTCAGGATACTCTGTCCCTCCTAGGGCTAGCAGCTCTTGGTGTCTGTGAAAGGTCTCATAGGCAACCACAACCACACACCTCCTGAAAATTCTAAACACTCCCCTCTCAATTGCTTCTGTCTGTATATTCAGGGACCCTGTTGGCAAAGGTCATAGTTCACTATAAGCTCAAGGCAAAATGGAGGCCTCCAGCAGTCCCCGAGGTCCAGAAAGCTTTTTGAGCTTGGTACAATATGGAGGACTCCCTTCCCCCAGCAGGGATTCCTACTCTCTGCCTGACCTTATTTGGCAGATGTCCCTGAGCATGGATGCCTGTCTTATATTAAGTGTGACCTTTGACACAGTTCCCTGCAAATGCTTTCCCTCTACTGTCCATCTGATAATTAGGTATTTCTACCTACCATGGGATAGGACTGAACTGCCTATTGCAAATGAAACATACTCTGAATATTTACTAGCCAATCCCCTAACTCCTGCTCTCTTCCTATCTGTTCCTCTCACCCCTGGAATAAAGTTGATCTCAGTAGTCTGTCCTTTCATACCCACAAATCCTCTGAGCCCTCTCATTGACTCTGATCCCCTCACCCTTGTGAGCTGGTGGCTAATGGCCCCCAAGGACTGGTGAGACCCACATACCCCTAGTTAGTTGCCATCCTATAAATTCTTCTCCCTGTAACTGTTTCAACATCAGTTTCCCTCCATTACCAGTTCTGGAGAGATTTATCCCTTTAACATCCCAAGGTGCCCTTCCCATGAGAGGAACTAGGGCAATTTGTGCTTTATTTGTACTGGTCCCTAGTAGGTCAGCAAATACATTGTGAGTGCCTACTGTTTGCTTGACTGTGCACCACATACAAGAAACACAAAACCAGGATCCTAGTTTGGCAAGAAACTGGCAGATGACTGATTTCTTTCAATTTCTTTAGAGTCCTTGCTCGACACCAAGCACTGTTCTTGCTCTTATGAAAGCCAACATTCTAGGAACAAAAACAGAGTACTAAACATTTGGGCAACTCTGTGGAAATGAACTGGAGAGAAGCAAGGGTGTCCTTTGGAAGATCCACTGCCCACCTAGGCTTGCTACCCATAAAAAGTGTCTTGAGAGGTCCTGCTGGTGAGAAGTACTGCCTTCAGCGGCACCAACTACATCTCTAACAGATGACAATGGAGTTACTAAAGAAAATGGCTCTGTCAGTAGGTTACATTAGGACACACCAAGAACATTGACTGAGGCACCTGAGAATAAAAAGAGTTTATTTCACTTGAATTGGCAAAGTCATTGAGATCAAGAGATTTCGTCAAGGAAATGGGCTAAGAGGAAGGAATGGGAAAAAATAATAAAGGATGAGAAATGATCTGTAAAATTATTTAATTGTCTTCTCTGTTTGAAGTAGAAAGAATGTGAGATAATTTTTTTTAATTTCAACTACAATGTACTTGAAATATCTAAAAAATAGTAACAGCAAATATCAATATAGTAATGTCCCAGGTAAGGGCTCGGTGTGTAGCTCAATGATAGAGACTTGTCTAGCAATTCCAAGATTCTAGGCCCCATTCCAAGTAGCTTGTATAATATCAATTCATTTAATTATTATAATGGCCTATTGGCACACAGTTTATCATCATATCCATTGCATAGATTAGAAAAAAGGAGACATTGGTAAGGTAAGAAATTTCCTCATATAAATTGGGCATAGAAGATATAACTTACACATGAGCTTCACAATTCCCAAGCCTGTGTTCCTCCTTGGTTCTCTGCCCTGTGCACAGGTATGCAGGCTGAATGCATGTTTATATGGTATTTGGATACCAGTATGAGAGATAACATCAGCATTTCAATCTAAAATCACAGAAATAGATGAAATTAAACAGCAAGTAAGCACACATGAGGAAACAGAGTGAATTCCTTCATGGTGGTACATGCCTTTAATCCCATTGCTTGGGAGAGAAGGAGGCAGGTAGATCTTTGTGAATTTTAGGCCAGTCTAGTATACACTGTGAGATCCAGGACAGCCAAAGCCTCACAGAGAGGCCTTCTCTCAAAAAAGAAAAGAAAAGAAAAAAAGAAAAGGAAAGAAAAGAAAAGAACAGAGAAGAAAGAAGGAGCAGAGGGGAAAATGGAGGAAGGAAAAGGAGGAAAGGAAGGAAGCTAAGCAACTATGAGACACAATGCTGCTTTTATAGCCAGGAATTGAAGAGGCCAAATTAAGAATGATGTGGAATTGGAAAGGAGAAACCTAAAGGAGAGTGTTGTCCCAGTATCATGCTGTTTTCCTGTGACCTCAACCTCCAGGACAAATACAGACATTAGAATCTCACACAGGATGGGCAAGTATTTACTCCTCCCACAGAAATTGGATCTGGAAGAAAATGCTCTCTGGCTTATGGAGATGTCAGTCCTTGGTTCACATCCTAAGAAGATGGGATGCTTTCAAAGAGAGAAAGAAATGAAGTCAATGGACAGGAGCGGTGGGGGTAGGGATGACAACAGACAGGGGCAAAGAAGGAGGGGAATGCCAGCAGCTACTTTGAATTGCATGCTCTCTGGCTACTCTTCGATTAGGGAGATGCAAGGCTCCAAATAAGCCCATCCGCTGCAGTGGCTGGCCTTGTAAATGAACACTAATGTGATATAATGTGATGTGACAGGGTAGGGAAGGGCAGGTAGTTTCACATACACAGCTCCCCTGCTTTACAAAATTCTATAGAGAAACTAAAAGGAGTCTCTCTCTGTGGAAACTTCTAAACTCCTATCCCTAAGGTAAGATGTCCTGAAATACTGATTACATTGGTAATCAGTCCTCAGACCCTCGTGCAGTGGCTCTCAGCCTTCCGAATGCTGTGACACTTTGATACCGTCCTTATGTTGTTGTGAACTCCGATCGTGAGATTATTTCATTGCTACTAAATAACTGTAATTCTGTTACTGTTACCAATATAATGTACATATCTGTTTTCCAACTCTTAGGTAACCCCTATGAAAGTATTACCAAACCCCGCAGGAGGTAACAACCTACAGGTTGGGGAGCACAGCATTAGAGCAATGCCTTCTTTTTTTCAGACTCTATGAACATATATCTCTCCCAAAATATATTTGGATGTGCGTTCAATATACAATTGTATATGTCTTTGCTCCAGTGTTAGGTGGAACCATTATTAGACTAATTGCAAATTCAATATTTAGAATACATTTAGATACCATTAAAAATTATGAGAGAATTATTGAGAAGAAATTCATGAAGCCAAAAAAAATGTGAAGCTTGACCTAGAAACTAAACATTAGAAATAAGAATTGGACAGCAGACAGTTATAGCAATTAATTACCTATCTATATATACATATATAATATAAATGTAAGCATACATGGAGTGAATACTACAAATATAGCATGCTCTACCAGGCAATTGTAAGAAAGGAAGGTTAAAGATCACAAGGTTGTTATTTGGGGGGAAGAACTGCCAAGCCTTGAGACCATTGTAAGCAGTCAATCCTGGAACACTTTCTCTCGGCCACCTCCCTCCCCGTGATGCTTAGGATTCGTCTCTGTTCTGTGATTTTACCACTCTCAGCTCTTAGCTCTGTTCTGTTTTCTCATCCATCATGAGATTCTTGTTTGAGAGATCTTTCCACATGCCAATCTTCAATGGAAAGATGAAAAATTCTGTTTTCAAACTTTAAAAGAAATGATCATTTCTTTCAAAACAGAGATTCAAACATGAGTTAATTCTTAGAAATTTCATGGAAAAAATCAAAGACAAAAACAAAAGCAAAAACAAACTAGTCAGACTGTGGTAGTGTGGTATGCATGTCTTTATTCCCAGCACTCAGGAGGCTGAGGCATGTGGATCTCTGTGAGTTCAAGGACAGCCTGGTCTACAGAATGAGTTCCAGCCTCTTAAAAAATAAAAGAAAGAAGTATGTGTGTGTGTGGGCGTGCGCGCGCGTGTGTGTGTGTTTGTCTGCGCGTGTGTGTGTGTGTGTTCGTGTGTGTGTGTGTGTGTGTGTGTGTGTGTGTGTGTGTGTGTGTGTGTTTTGACCCATACATGAGCACACAGGTATTTTGGAGACAAGAGGCACTGGTTACAAGCTGGAGTTACAAGCAATTGTTTATGATGACCCAATAGGTTACTGGGAATGGAAACTTAGTCCTTTGTAAGAGCAGTACATGCCCTTAACCACTGAGCAATCTCTCCAGCTCTCAAATGTGATTTTTAAAATGGTGCAAAATGATCAATTTTTCCAACGTAGTAACACATATTTATAACTCCAGCACTCACACACACAGAAAAATCAAGGCCACTGTGGTTCACATAGTAAATGAAGCATTCATCTGAGCTGTCCTGCAAGACTCTGTCTCAGAAACTGCCACCAACAGAAATATTGAGCATCAAAACTGACATAGAGAATGCAAAACTTGGAAAGGAACCACAGCCATTGTAAAACATGTTCATCTCGTCCATATGTAAATGGAAGCCCCAAGAAGCCAGTGGCCACAGTAACAGGCCTACAGAGCTGGGAAAAGACCCAATATTAACCACACCTGGTAGCACAAGCCCATTACCTTAACTATTTAGAAGGAGTATAAAGTCAAGGTATGCTTAAAACTACAGAATGAGTTCAAGTCTGAAAAACTTCTTGAGAGTCCATCTCAAAATACAAAGAATAAAGAGACGTGGGGCTGAAGCTCACTGTCAGAGTACTTGCATAGCATGCATAAGGTTCTAGTTTCAATCTCTACTTCAGACAAAGGGTAATTAATTAATTCATCAATCTCGATAGCACTCACACCCTCTTTTGTGAATGTAGCTAAATAGTTCAGTGAAAGTTAAGATGACATGGTAAATTGTAATTGGCAAAAATGATGTTAAAGTTTATGTCCTTACTACCCATGCAACACATGAGTGATTATTATCAGAGAATACTATTCATTGTAAGTTCAACAATCCTGGCAAACTGTAATGGTGGCTTAAGGCAGAGGGAATAAAGTTTGAAGGTGCCCTCTTCTTTCTTCTCCAAGTATTGGCAGCAGAGCCCAACACATCCTCATCACAGAAGACAGAGGAGAGAGAGTAAGGCTGATTACACAGGAATGAAGAAGGGTGAGCTTTCTGTATATTAAATGCAGATACTATTTTAAAGGGAAAAGAATTTTCATAAAATATGCAAACAGAGATGCTAACTAAACATTGAAGTGTTTCTTTGAAGTGCCTGCAGATTCATTTCTGACATTCCCTTCCTGAACATGGGACAGCCCTCAGGGAGAGAGATGCCCAGTGACTGCAAGGAAGTCTAAAATATTGGGGGTGGGGGCTCTTGTCCTTGGTGGGTAGAGAACCTTTGTAGGAAGACTTTGCAGGGAGATAGGAGGAAAGAGAATGAAGCAGGAACCTGGCTGAAAGAGACAGCGATATAACATAAACTAAGGCTTGAATCCATGAGGAGACTATGCCATACCAACAGGATCCTTGATCATCAGGAGCCCTGAAAGGCAGAAAGATCCTTCATGGTAGGCTGGAGTAGCTAGCTTGCTTCCATCATCCTTTTCCAACCAGGGGCCTTAACTTACTTTGGACTGCCAGGGATTATGAATTATTTCTTTCAACACAAAGCATTTGAATAGATTGACAAATGACACTCAAGAAAATAGGGTGTTTGCCCAGAGGACCAGAAACAATGGCCCTTCTCTCTTTCAATACATTAACCTTCAGGGAAGAAAAGTGGCTCTGAGGACAGAGGAAGCCGACACTTCCCAAACATTAAAAAGATTAAGGGAAATAGTATTGGACTGGAGCAGAGGGGAAATTATTCGGCTGTCTCAGAGAGGACATTTCTGTTGTTATTGCTCCTATAAACCATGCTCACCCTCAACTCCAAATCCAACTGGGCTGATGGGATTTGTTGAGGCAATATATCAAATTAGGCCTGTTGAGGAAACTCCAGAGAGAAGCCTGGAGCCAAGGAGTGCCCTGAAATTTATCTAAATGACAGGATAGTTAGAACAGCACAACCGCTCGCTCACCAGACACTGTGAACACCACAGCCCCAAAAGTCCTAATTAAAAGAAGGCCAATGTCTTCAGTTCCAGAGAAGATGCCCAAAGTTACCCAGGGACCACCTAGAGTCCCTACGACCAGACATGAACTTGGGTGACAATTAAAGGAAATATCACATAGTGAGAAAAATCAAAAGCAACATTAGGAGAAAATTAGAATCTAAAATCATGAGCATTGCTCCATTCAATCTGTCAGAAATGATCAACATTACACAAACATTGCAAAGCAAGTAAACCATTTCTATGGTTTTAAAGGGAGAAGATGTGGAAAGCTATTCAGGGGGTTGAGCTTACATTTAAAAAGCTCTATGCATTCAAGGAGCCCTCTGTACCCTATGCTGCTATGCATTTATTACTCCAAATATGATAAGGCATGAAGGATGCTGAGCAAAGTCATAAGACACATTCAACATTCCCCATGGAAAACACAATGTGCTTATGAATATATACACTCTCGGTGACCCATAGAGCATTTGGCCTTTTTACATGGACCAGCAAACCCTTCTTTCCTCCTGACTCTTACCAGTCACTCCTGTGCTGTTTCTTAGATCCCAAATCTAAGACAGAGTTCTATAGAGAGTGCTGAGTTAGCAGAGGCCTGGGTTCAGCACATGAGATAGATTGGAAAAGAAGAAGAAGACAAGAATTAAACAGAAGAGTCAGGTAGCGCATGGGGAGCTCTGAAATATGACTGTCCCTGCAGAGCAAACGTGAGTAGAGCCAAGATGACCAAGATTGAACATATCCACTGATCTGGATTCACTAGCTCAGGAGGTTCCTGAAGGAGCTGACAGATGAAGATGGGCAACAACTGCACTCCAACAGCAGGGACAACAAATCCTCCCTCCCAAGGGATATCTGCACAATGTACCAGCTCCCACATTCCCTGTTTGCTCTTCCTAGAAAAGCAAGACAATTTAGAGAATTTAGAGAAGTTTGAAATCTCAGGTCTTTTTCAATACAGAAATCATATCAGGAAAAGAAAAATTGCTGAGCACCAAAACTGGTTGATAACAAGAACCAGGAAGAGTTAACAACAGCCTCTGGATATGCAATCATGAGGCTGAAATAGAAAAAGTCTTCTGTTTTAAAAATAAAGTTTTCCCAGGCCAGCATGAGATGGCTCAGTAGATGAATCTGTCTGCTGCCATGCTTGACAACTTAAGTTCAGTTCCTGGGGCTTTGGAGTGGAAGGAGAACTGCCTTTCAAAAATAGTCCATTGGCTTCATACATGCATTGGTGATGCATCCACACACACTCATACAATAAATAGAGGTGAAAGAAAATGCATCTCCTTTTTGTCATGAGAAATGCTTATGTTTCTATCCACAGTTCTTTATTGAGAGCCTCTTATGTGCTCATAATTATACTAGCTGAGACCGTGGGAGATCAGAGAAATATATAAACCACCTCCGGCTTAGAGCACACTGTGATCCAGACAGGAGCAGAGATAGAACATGCTCTGCATAGGAGAATATCTGCTCACAGTATTACATTCTCCCAGTAGATTGGCATAGTCTGGTATATCAAACCAACCATGTAAACTCAGTTCTAAATCTGGCTTTTGAATTTGGTGTCTCAAGTTGGTTCCATTAAAGATGTGGATTTGGGCAAGGCACCCAGGTCTCTGAGGATAAATTTCCATATCTTTACATTGGATCTGCCATATGTACTTACATTTTTTATTATGAAAATTAAATCCACTGCCTGTGTAAAGAACATGGAGGATAATGCAAATATTTGCTTTCTTTTTCTACATAACTCTTAGTGTGTCAATACTAGGTTTTGGACTAATGTCCTACAATGGCAATTTTTGTTAAAGACTTAGATTGATGCCCATAGTCCTGTTGGGAGATTCGGGGACCTCAACAGATGAGTCCCAGTGGGAGGAAATTAGGTTATCCGGGATATATCATCGTTATAGTCTCCTTTTTACCATAGTGAGGAAACACCATGACCTAAAACAGTGTGGCCAGAAAAAAGGTTTGTTTCAGCTTACAGCTAAAGAGAAGTTAGGGAAGAAATCAAGACAGAAACATGGAGGCAGGAAGTGAAGCAAGGCATGAAATAATGCTGTTTACTGGGTTGCTCCTTTTGTCTTTCCCAGCTATTACTTTATGTAACTCAATACCATCTGCCAAGGTGTGGCATCACCCTCCATAGGCTGGAGCTTCCCATATCAATCATCCATCAAGAAAATGACCCACAGATGTAGATACAGACCAGCCCAAAGAGGACATTTTCTCACTTGTAGTTCCGTCTTGTGAAATGACCCTACCTTGAATCAAATTGACAAAAACAAAAACAAACAAAAAGCCCAACACAATTACTGACCACTAGTCAACTTTGACACATGAACACATCACTATTAACTACAAGTCTTTCCTGCTTTATTTATCATCAAGACACCATGTAAATAAAACATAGTATAACCTTAGGATCCCACAGTATTTAAATTTTTCAACCCTAAAAATCCAAGTTCTCCATAGTCTCTTGAACTGTTGTTTCCTGTGAAGTCCCCCATCAGTTACACAGTCTTCTAATTCCACAAGAGAAGAACCAAGACACAGTTACAATTATATCAAAGGAAAAACAAAATCAACAGAAAAATAGTTCCATGTCCAGCATCTTGGACTTATTTGCAATCCTTTATGCTCCAAAGAACTTGACAGCTGCACTTCTCGGTCACTTACAGGACACTCAGCTTGTCTCTTAAGCTCAGGCCAGCTCCAGTCCATACATGTGCTATCCTTGATGGTCACCTTGGCACCTCCCATACACTAGACTTTCCACTACAGCTGAGGTTTCATCCTCACCAATAGCTTATATCCCTTCAGGGATCCTGACTCATTCACGGTGATAGCTTCTACCCATCCCTTCAGACCTGCCTGAAGCAGTTCCATGTGGGAGACTTTTACGTGTTACTAAGTATAGCTGCCAAGTTGAGATTTATCCTTGGCTGCGCAGGACCACATTTCTGTATGCTGACCCTGAGAAAATACTTTCCAGAAGATTTCACCTTAATGACAGTGTTCCATTAATATCATTTCTCTGCCCCACCTGACCAGCATCAATTTTCCAAGTAAAGCAGAAGTTTTACTGGTCTATTGTTAACCATAGCCGATTCTTCAACTATAGGTGACCAGGTATCATAGACACTTAAATCAAAATATTAATGATCTGATAGTTTTTGAAAGATTCTCAAACTTCCCTCTGAAAGCTTGTAAGCCGGCCTTCGTTCACTCCATTGTTATTTACTGTATTCTTATCTTCCAAGCTTTTACAGAACAACCCACAAGGCTCAAGGTAGTCAATGGTTTCTCCAGCCCAAAGTTCCAAAATCTTTCCACAATTCCTAAAAATAACCTGGCCATGTCTCCCACAACATCCTATGAACATGGTATCAATTTCTATCCTACTTTGCTTTCTGCTGTAGTGATAAAGCTCTGACCAAAAGCAACTTGTGGAGGAAAAGATTTATTTCAGCTTATCATTTATAATGATCCAGGACCTGTAGGCAGAAACTCTAGTTGGGGTACAGAGGAATGCTACTTGCTGACTTGTTCTTCATGGCTCACTCAGCTTGCTTTTTTATATAGTCCAGGACCATTGGGCTAAGGGTATCACCGCTTAAACATACCCACAGGACAATTGCTCAATGGAGGCAATTTGTCCATTAAGGTATCCTTTTCATCTAGGACCCTATGTTGGGTCAAGTTACAACAAATAGCAACCAGCACATAGAAATTAGAATGTAATCACTTTCTAATACCTTCTTTTCCTACCACTTATCTTACAGGATGAGAATAGGTCTGCTCTACCATAGGACCTACACCATGATATGCTGTCTTTTCATAATCCAAATGCAATGGGAAAGTAAATAGCTATGCACTGAAGCTCCTGAATATGTAGGTCAAAAATCAGCGTTCTCTCCTTTTAAGTTATCTTAGGTAAGTTGTTATTAACAGTAAGAAGTTGGCTAAAACACAGTGATGTAGTTTGAATAGGAATGGTCCCCATGGACTCATGTGTTTGTGTGTTTGGCCATAGGAAGTAGTGCTATTAAGAGACGTGGGTTGGTTGGAATGGGTCTGACCTTGTTGGAGAAAGTATGTTGTGGAGGTGGGCTCTGAGGTTTTATATGCTCAAGCTGTGTCCAGAGTAGTGCATAGTCTCCTGGTGTCTGCAGGTCAAGATGTAGAACTCTCAGCTCAGGCACCGTGTCTGCCTGCAGACCGCCATGCTTCCTGCCATAATCATAATGGACTAAATCTCTGGAACTGTAAGCCAGCCTTAATTAAGTGTTTTCCTTTATAAAAGTTGTCATAGTCGTGGTGTATCTTCACAGCAATGAAACATTTAAGACAGAGCTGGTAGCAGTAGTTGGGTATTGCTATGATAGGCCTGACCATGCTTTTGTTTGGAGAAATGTAGATTGGGGATTCTGGATTAGGAAAGCAGTGAACTGCTTTAATCAGTACTTGATGGGCCATCCTAGTAGGAACGTGGAGGACAGTGGCGCTGAGGCTGATTTGAACTGTGGGAACCTGGCTCAAAAGATTAGAGAATTTTTGTATGTGGTATAAAGACTGTTATTTTGGTATTTTGGTAAAGAATGTGTCTGCTTTTTGCTCTTGTCAGAAAAGCCTGCCTGAGGTAAATTGAAGAGTTTTTGGATTAATTGCATTGGTAGAATAAATCTCAAAGCAGCCTAGTATTGACTCTGTCTTGTGGTTATAAGTGGTCACTCTTATGCAGAACTATAATGAAAAGAAGCAAGATGAGCAAGGAAAATTTTTTAAATGTAGAATTTGAGGACAAATGGGTACCAGGAAGTGGAGTGGAGCTAATGCCTATGTTCAAGAAGATAAACAGATTACAGAAAAACTTAATGTTAAACGAAATAAGGGGAATGATGACCTCAGGGCAAGACTCTACCCAGCTAAGCTTTCGATTTGTAAAAAGAAATTTAAAAGACTGTTTAACTCTAGATGTGGTGGTATTTGCCTTTAATCCTAGCACTCAAGAGACAGAGGCAAGTGGATCTTCAAGTTCAAGGCCAAGTTCCAAGACAGCCAAGCTTAGTCACAGAAAGCTGCCGAAGATGTAAATGAACAAAAGAGGAAAATTCTAGCTCCATCAAGCAGCAGAAGATAGTGGCTTTGGCCATGTTGTTCTGGCTTTAGAGTCAAGGACGGAAGAAATAGGTCGCTGAATCTCCCTCTGTGACTGAGGAGAGCTGCTGAGGTTAGGTGTGTGGCAGCAGTGTCCCTGCATGGAGACTTACAGAAACCATTGTGAAGTTGTGAAGGTGAAGCCTGAATTGCCTTGAAGACCCCAAGATATCGGAGATGCCAGAGGCATGGGATATTTCCCTAGGAAAGCAGTTACCAGGAAATAGAACCAGCCCAAGAGAAAGAAATAAGTTGCAATCAACAGAGCTGAAAGTAGTCGGAGATTGGAAGATGCTTTGACATCAGTCACGGAGACACAGAGGTTGAAGTTTGCCTAACTGGTTTTTGATCTTGCTATGGTCCAGTATTTTCTTACTATGCTCCCTTCTTTACATTTGGAACAGTAGTGTATATCCTGTGACATATATTGAAAGGACCTAATCTTGTTTTTTCACTTTTATTTTTACTAACATTTACAGAGAAGAGGTTGTAGAGTCTTGGAAGACTCCTTGGAAGTCTCAGAAGATTCCTTGGAAGTCTTGGAAGATATCTTGAACTTTGGACCTTAAAATATTGTTGAGACAGTGACAGACTATGGGGACTTTTGAAGTGGGATTAAATGGATTTTGCATTATGTTTATGGGGGCCAAGGAGTGGAATGTGGTGGTTTGAGTAGGAATGGCCCCCATAGACTCATGTGTTTGAATACGTGGCCATAGTGGGTGGGACAAATAAGAGGTAAGGGTTTGTTGGAATAAGTGTGTCACTACGAGGGTGGGTCTTGAGATCTTAGATGTTCAAGCTGTGTCAAACGTAGCACACAGGCTTCTTCGGCTACCTGTGGATCAAGATGTAGAACTCTCAGCTCTAGTACCATCCATCATGTCTGCCTGCACACAGCCATGTTTCCTGCCATGATGATAGCGAACTAAATCTCTGAAACTGCAAGCCATCCCCAGTTAAATGTTTTCCTTTATAAGAGTTGTCATGGTCACGATGTCTCTCCACGGCCATAAAACTCTAAACAGAGAGTAAATCTGATGCGTAATTCAGGAACTTCAGAAGTGTTCAGGGGTTGGGGATTTAGCTCAGTGGTAGAGTGTTTGCCTAGCAAGCACAAGACCCTGGGTTCAGTCCCCAGCTCAAAAAAAAAAAAAAAAAAGGAAAAAAAACATATGCAGAAGTGTTCAGAATCTTTGTACTTGGGCTTTAGGCTATCAATACTCCCTAGTGATCCAAATACCCACAGTCTCTGAGATATAATGTTGAATTGTATGGTTATTTTGAATGCCTTTAAAAAAGACATGCCCCTTTCTGCTAAGACAATGCAAATTATTCTTACTGTCTGTCCTTTAAGCCCACAAATCAGGAACAGGAAAATATGTAAAGACTCCAGAACTACAATAAACGGCATCAAAGAAGTAGGGCACTTTTTCTACTAGTAGGCTGTTAAATTTTATGTAGTCAGCTGATGGAAGGTGAAGAAGATTTAAGATATCATGAATAAAATAACAGATAGGAGGGAAATTCCTTTTCAGTTTTCTGTTTGCAATGCCATGTTGTCCTGTCTTGTCTGAAACCACTCTCACAGAAATCCTCTGTTCAAACAACAGGCATGTGTTAGGATGTGTTTATAACCCTGTGATAGAGTCAGAAGGTCACTTACCATATTTTAGTTCTTTCTTTTCAATAAATGCATTCACTTTCGTACTGTATGGCCTTGGTGGGTGTGTTGGTTTACTACTCTGTTTTAATTGAGGGAGGGTAAATTGTAAGAGTATGGGATGAGGGAGAAATAATTCTGGCGGGAACAGGGGACAACTCATGGAAGTTATTCAGGATCAGTTCTTTTATCTGTTTGTTTATTCCAGATGAGGCCTTGCCTTGAATTCCTGGGTTTAAGTGATCTTCCTATTGCAAGATTACTCTCTACAGAGATGAGGGAGGTGTAGTCTCTACAGGAGGAATTCTGAAGTGTGGTCATTAGATACAGCAAGAAGCTCAGCCTCACACGACAAAATGTTAGGGATAGATCCTTGCTCTCCACGAATAACCTTTTCTGGATGTGGGTCCCTGTTGTATCTCTTTAACATTCTCTACAGATGCCACAGGAACAGGCTAGAGCCCAAGAGCTTGAAAGCATCCGTGGAAACATTCATGAGAGTGACCAACAATACAGTCACACTCAAATGCTAAAGTGAGTATGCAAAAGGTGGGAGGCCCTGGGCTGAGCTGGGCCTTGAAGGGTGAGGGAGCGTGAGGTTGAGCAGAGGAGGACTCAGGAATGTAAAGCTCAGTTGTTCTCTCCCAGACCCAAATCTGGAGCTCGGGAATATAGGTGCAAACACTGCAGTATGCTGAAGTTGGAGTGACCCCAAAATAAGATGTTTAAAACCACGTTATAATGTTTTTTTGTTGTTGTTCTTTTACCAAAGCAAAGACGTAACACTCTCAACTTCAGCTGCAGTAGTTTAAAAAAAAAAAAAAGCTTTAAACTGTTCATCCAGAAATGTTAAGGCTATCAGTCAGAGAATTATGGTAATTGAAAGAGATAGTTTAGAGCCAAATTGAAGAGGATGTAAAAGTCACATTAATCGTCCAAGAGGCAGCCTTTGTCCTGAATATGAGAACAAGACTTCAGCTATAAGCTTTTAGTGAAATTAAATCTCTTCACACTTAGCCAAGCTTTCGACTTGTATAATGAAGGACCGAAGTCCACCTCCCGGAAATGAATGTCTACAGCATTCCTGCCAAGGCCTTGTAAGAAAGTGACAACCATCTCCTTGATGATAATGTGGACTTACCGAATAGAATATTGACAAATAGAGTTATTTCAAATCTGAGGTCAGAAAACTCTAACCACTCTTCAGGGTTCACTTTGTTTTCCCACTGAAGTTGTTTTTGCCTTTCCATGACCCATAATGCATCTCACAAACTGCCAGCTCCTGTGGGTCCTTGAGGTCACTCCCGTCTAACAGCAAAGACTGTGTGCTTTTATAAACATCCTCCAATGTTGCTTTGTTTGTGTCGTTGTGTGTTGTGGGTTTTTTTTCTTCATTTTAGTGGGGAGGGAGGGGACCCAACAAGAGAACTTAATGGATGATTCATTTGCATGTCTGTTTTCTCTGTATAACTTGCACAGACATTACTAATGAGGGTCTGGCTTTTACAGATCCCTTTATAGTGTAAACAGGTTCTCCCTGTTCTTTTACCTGCACCCTGAGAGATTATCTAGCTACATCATTAGGGTCAGAAAGTAACAACAAAGGTTGGAGAAATGACTGAAGGGACACTTAAAAGCACTTGCTGCTCTTACAGAGAAAAGAATCAAGTTTTGGTCCCCAGCACCCACATGGTGGCTCAAAGTCATCTGTCCCTCCAGATCTACAGGACCTGACTCCCTCTTCTGGACTCTGCCAGTACTAGGCAAGTTCAGGGTACTTATAAATGATACACGCAGATAAACACTCATACACATGAAGTAAAAATAAATTTAAAAAACCTGTGTCTTTAAAAAGTAAACCAAGAATGGTTTTGAAAGGGAGGGTCAGAGGGCTGTACATTGAATCAGGATAGCTTCTGGAAGCTTGAAGGAAAAAAAGGTATGCAGGGCTGGATTCATGATTCACAGTTTTAGTTCCTAAGAAACCTTGACTTCATCAGATCAGATGCAGGCTTGACCAAAGCATCCATTCAGCAATGGTTATCACGCCCTTTGTCAGGAGGGACATGAATGCCCGCTTCAGAGAAAGAGAGAAATCTCTTTTCTTACTGATAAGAAAACTATTCAAATGTATGGGCACGGCACTCATTTCATTGAATAGCAGAAATCTTTTTTTTTTTTGAGTAATAAATGCAAAGCTCGTTCCTTTGTAGACCTGTAAAGAAAGCTGATTTCTAGTACCAAAATGCTCTAGTGTGATTTGAGTCTCTTAAAAAATGAAAATTTGAAAAAATATCATCTTTATAAAAATTTCATAGAAACCATCCTGCTAGGTTAATCAGTCTTTCCATTCACTTATCACTTTCCTTTCTCCACGCTTTCCTTTTGAGTGTACATCCCTGTCAATAACCCCTCTCAATTGTGATGGATTTTTAAGAGACCTTCTAGAAATACGGCCAGAAAATAATAAATTACTTTATATTAAACTGCCATAGTACTAAATGATACAAATCATGAAGGTATAGACTATTTACATTCTGGGTAAAATGACCCGCTATTCCTTTTCTGGATGTTTAGCACTTGCTAGGAATTTCTTATGCACCCTGTTGTCAAACTACCTAATAAAAAGTGACTTACAATGCTGTGTGTCTCTATGCTGCTATTGACGTCCAAGCTTCTGTTTCCTGACAGACACAGAAGGTTAGTGGGAATCTTGACTTGAGGTTAAGTTATGGTTCTACTTGAAAAGAGAACTGGTCTTATGGGTCTTTGACTTTTGTAAATTCAGTGGCAGCTAAGGCTTAGAGCCACATTCATTAAGGACTTATTTAAAACAACAAAATAGTGTTAAAATGAAGTCTTTTGTCTGGAATTTAGTCAGGAGATACTACAAGACCCAAGGGCTAAAAAATACTGGTTTGGACAGATAGTTCAGCAGTTAAGAGCACTGGCTGCTCTTGCAGAGGACCTGGGTTCAATACCCAACATTCACATGAAGGCTCATAATTCTCTGTAACTCTGGTTCCAGGGGATCTGGAGTCCTGTTCTAGCTTCTGTGAGCACCAGGCTTTTCCTGAACACACATGCAGACAAAACAACTCATATCTGTCAGGGGTTTATAGAGAAATAGAACTTATAGAACAAATCCCTCTATATAGAGAAAGAAAGGGGATTTATTAGAATAGCTTGTCAGCTGAAGTCCAGCTAATCCAACAATGGCTGCCTATGAGAAGGCCCAAGGATCCTGGTGTCTTAGCTAGTCTTCAGAATGTGCTAGAATCCCTAAGAAGTAGAAAATAATCCCAGTGAAGAAATGGACTGGCTAATGAGAGTGAGAGCAAGCAGTCAGAGGGGGGGGGGGAGGGAGAGAGAGAGGGAGAGAAGGGGGAAGGGAAAGAGAGAGGGAGAGAGAGGGGGGGGAGGGAGGGAGGCGGAGAGAGAGAGAGAGAGAGAGAGAGAGAGAGAGAGATAGAGGAGGGGGAGGTGTTCCCTCTTCCATATCCTTTATATAGGCTGCCACCAGAGGTGTGGTCCACATCTTCCCACCTAAAAGATTTAAATTAGTAGTGGGCGTTTTACTGGAAGTCCCACACCCGTGGATCCTGGCCCGCAGCAGCTCTCTGCTCCCAGACACCCTGGGAGAGAGACCTGACTGCCTGGTCAGGTGGGCACTCCTGAGGCTGCAAAGCGGAAGAGACCACCAACACTGCCCACCCCTGCCCACATCCCTGGCCCAAGAGGAAACTGTATAAGGCCTCTGGGCTCCCGTGGGGGAGGGCCCAGGAGCTGCAGGACCCCTGCCTGAGACACCGCCGGAACCTGAAGGAAACAGACCGGATAAACAGTTCTCTGCACCCAAATCCTGTGGGAGGGAGAGCTAAACCTTCAGAGAGGAAGACAAGCCTGGGAAACCAGAAGAGACTGCTCTCTGTACATACATCTCGGACGCCAGAGGAAAACACCAAAGACCATCTGGAACCCTGGTGCACTGAAGCTCCCGGAAGGGGCGGCACAGGTCTTCCTGGTTGCTGCCACTGCAGAGAGCCCATGGGCAGCACCCCGCGAGAAAACTTGAGCCTCGGGACCACAGGTAAGACCAACTTGTCTGTTGCAAGAAGGCTGCCTGGTGAAATCGGGACACACCGAGGCAGAATTTCTCTAGGACCCAGCACGTCCTGTGTTTACTGGAAGTCCCACACCCTCGGATCCCGGCCCACAGCAGCTCTCTGCTCCCAGACCCCGTGGGAAAGAGACCTCACCGCCTGGTCAGGTGGGCACTCCTGAGGCTGCATAAGCTCCCGGAAGGGGCGGCACAGGTCTTCCTGGTTGCTGCCCCCGCAAAGAGCCCATGGGCAGCACCCCGCGAGCGAACTTGAGCCTCAGGACCACAGGTAAGACCAACTTTTCTGCTGCAAGAAAGCTGCCTGGTGAACTCAAGACACAGGCCCACAGGAACAGCTGAAGACCTGTAGAGAGGAAAAACTACACACCCGAAAGCAGAACACTCTGTCCCCATAACTGACTGAAAGAGAGGAAAACAGGTCTACAGCACTCCTGACACACAGGCTTATAGGTCAGTCTAGCCACTGTCAGAAATAGTAGAACAAAGTAACACTAGAGATAATCTGATGGCGAGAGGCAAGCGCAGGAACACAAGCAACAGAAACCAAGACTACATGGCACCATCGGAGCCCAATTCTCCCACCAAAACAAACATGGAATATCCAAACACACCAGAAAAGCAAGATCTAGTTTCAAAATGATATTTGATCATGATGCTGGAGGACTTCAAGAAAGACGTAAAGAACTCCCTTAGGCAAACACAGGAAAACATTAATAAACAAGTAGAAGCCTACAGAGAGGAATCGCAAAAATCCCTGAAAGAATCACAGAAATCCCTGAAAGAATTCCAGGAAAACACAATCAAACAGTTGAAGGAATTAAAAATGGAAATAGAAGCAATCAAAAAGAACACATGGAAACAACCCTGGATATAGAAAACCAAAAGAAGAGACAAGGAGCTGTAGATACAAGCTTCAACAACAGAATGCAAGAGATGGAAGAGAGAATCTCGGGAGCAGAAGATTCCATAGAAATCATTGACTCAACTGTCAAAGATAATGTAAAGCGGGAAAAAGCTACTGGTCCAAAACATACAGGAAATCCAGGACTCAATGAGAAGATCAAACCTAAGGATAATAGGTAGAGAAGAGAGTGAAGACTCCCAGCTCAAAGGACCAGTAAATATCTTCAACAAAATCATAAAAGAAAACTTCCCTAACCTAAAAAAAGAGATACCCATAGACATACAAGAAGCCTACAGAACTCCAAATAGATTGGACCAGAAAAGAAACACCTCCCATCACATAATTGTCAAAACACCAAGCGCACAAAATAAAGAAAGAATATTAAAAGCAGTAAGGGAAAAAGGTCAAGTAACATATAAAGGCAGACCTATCAGAATCACACCAGACTTCTCGCCAGAAACTATGAAGGCCAGAAGATCCTGGACTGATGTCATACAGACCATAAGAGAACACAAATGTCAGCCCAGGTTACTGTATCCTGCAAAACTCTCAATTAACATAGATGGAGAAACCAAGATATTCCATGACAAAACCAAATTTACACAATATCTTTCTACAAATCCAGCACTACAAAGGATAATAAATGGTAAAGCCCAACATAAGGAGGCAAGCTATACCCTAGAAGAAGCAAGAAACTAATCGTCTTGGCAACAAAACAAAGAGAGTGAAAGCATACAAACATAACCTCACATCCAAATATGAATATAACGGGAAGCAATAATCACTATTCCTTAATATCTCTCAACATCAATGGCCTCAACTCCCCAATAAAAAGAAATAGATTAACAAACTGGATACGCAACGAGGACCCTGCATTCTGCTGCTTACAGGAAACACACCTCAGAGACAAAGACAGACACTACCTCAGAGTGAAAGGCTGGAAAACAACTTTCCAAGCAAATGGTCAGAAGAAGCAAGCTAGAGTAGCCATTCTAATATCAAATAAAATCAATTTTCAACTAAAAGTCATCAAACAGATAAGGAAGGACACTTCATATTCATCAAAGGAAAAATCCACCAAGATGAACTCTCAATCCTAAATATCTATGCCCCAAATACAAGGGCACATACATATGTAAAAGAAACCTTACTCAAGCTCAAAACACACATTGCACCTCACACAATAATAGTGGGAGATTTCAACACCCCACTCTCATCAATGGACAGATCATGGAAACAGAAATTAAACAGTGATGTCGACAGACTAAGAGAAGTCATGAGCCAAATGGACTTAACGGATGTTTATAGAACATTCTATCCTAAAGCAAAAGGATATACCTTCTTCTCAGCTCCTCATGGTACTTTCTCCAAAATTGACCATATAATTGGTCAAAAAACAGGCCTCAACAGGTACAGAAAGATAGAAATAATCCCATGCGTGCTATCGGACCACCACGGCCTAAAACTGGTCTTCAATAACAATAAGGGAAGAATGCCCACAAATATGTGGAAATTGAACAATGCTCTACTCAATGATAACCTGGTCAAGGAAGAAATAAAGAAAGAAATTAAAAACTTTTTAGAATTTAATGAAAATGAAGGTACAACATACCCAAACTTATGGGACACAATGAAAGCTGTGCTAAGAGGAAAACTCATAGCGCTGAGTGGCTGCAGAAAGAAACAGGAAAGAGCATATGTCAGCAGCTTCACAGCACACCTAAAAGCTCTAGAACAAAAAGAAGCAAATACACCCAGGAGGAGTAGAAGGCAGGAAATAATCAAACTCAGAGCTGAAATCAACCAAGTAGAAACAAAAAGGACCATAGAAAGAATCAACAGAACCAAAAGTTGGTTCTTTGAGAAAATCAACAAGATAGATAAACCCTTAGCCAGACTAACGAGAGGACACAGAGAGTGCGTCCAAATTAACAAAATCAGAAATGAAAAGGGAGACATAACTACAGATTCAGAGGAAATTCAAAAAATCATCAGATCTTACTATAAAAACCTATATTCAACAAAACTTGAAAATCTTCAGGAAATGGACAATTTCCTAGACAGATACCAGGTACCGAAGTTAAATCAGGAACAGATAAACCAGTTAAACAACCCCATAACTCCTAAGGAAATAGAAGCAGTCATTAAAGGTCTCCCAACCAAAAAGAGCCCAGGTCCAGACGGGTTTAGTGCAGAATTCTATCAAACCTTCATAGAAGACCTCATACCAATATTATCCAAACTATTCCACAAAATTGAAACAGATGGATCACTGCCGAATGCCTTCTACGAAGCCACAATTACTCTTATACCTAAACCACACAAAGACACAACAAAGAAAGAGAACTTCAGACCAATTTCCCTTATGAATATCGACGCAAAAATACTCAATAAAATTCTGGCAAACCGAATTCAAGAGCACATCAAAACAATCATCCACCATGATCAAGTAGGCTTCATCCCAGGCATGCAGGGATGGTTTAATATACAGAAAACCATCAACGTGATCCATTATATAAAAAACCGAAAGAACAGAACCACATGATCATTTCATTAGATGCCGAGAAAGCATTTGACAAAATTCAACACCCCTTCATGATAAAAGTCCTGGAAAGAATAGGAATTCAAGGCCCATACCTAAACATAGTAAAAGCCATATACAGCAAACCAGTTGCTAACATTAAACTAAATGGAGAGAAACTTGAAGCAATCCCACTAAAATCAGGGACTAGACAAGGCTGCCCACTCTCTCCCTACTTATTCAATATAGTTCTTGAAATTCTAGCCAGAGCAATCAGACAACAAAAGGAGATCAAGGGGATACAGATCGGAAAAGAAGAGGTCAAAATATCACTATTTGCAGGTGATATGATAGTATATTTAAGTGATCCCAAAAGTTCCACCAGAGAACTACTAAAGCTGATAAACAACTTCAGCAAAGTAGCTGGGTATAAAATTAACTCAAATAAATCAGTTGCCTTCCTCTATACAAAAGAGAAACAAGCCGAGAAAGAAATTAGGGAAACGACACCCTTCATAAGAGACCCAAATAATATAAAGTACCTCGGTGTGACTTTAACCAAGCAAGTAAAAGATCTGTACATTAAGAACTTCAAGACACTGAGGAAAGAAATTGAAGAAGACCTCAGAAGATGGAAAGATCTCCCATGCTCATGGATTGGCAGGATTAATATAGTAAAAATGGCCATTTTACCAAAAGCAATCTACAGATTCAATGCAATCCCCATCAAAATACCAATCCAGTTCTTCAAAGAGTTAGACAGAACAATTTGCAAATTCATCTGGAAGAACAAAAAACCCAGGATAGCTAAAGCTATCCTCAACAATAAAAGGACTTCAGGGGGAATCACTATCCCTGAACTCAAGCAGTATTACAGAGCAACAGTGATAAAAACTGCATGGTATTGGTACAGAGACAGACAGATAGACCAATGGAATAGAATTGAAGACCCAGAAATGAACCCACACACCTATGGTCACTTGATTTTTGACAAAGGAGCCAAAACCATCCAATGTAAAAAAGATAGCATTTTCAGCAAATGGTGATGGTTCAACTGGAGGTCAACATGTAGAAGAATGCAGATCGATCCATGCTTATCACCCTGTACAAAGCTTAAGTCCAAGTGGATCAAGGACCTCCACATCAAACCAGACACACTCAAACTAATAGAAGAAAAACTAGGGAAGCATCTGGAACACATGGGCACTGGAAAAAATTTCCTGAACAAAACACCAATGGCTTATGCTCTAAGATCAAGAATCGACAAATGGGATCTCATAAAACTGCAAAGCTTCTGTAAGGCAAAGGACACTGTGTTTAGGACAAAACGGCAACCAACAGATTGGGAAAAGATCTTTACCAATCCTACAACAGATAGAGGGCTTATATCCAAAATATACAAAGAACTCAAGAAGTTAGACCGCAGGGAAACAAATAACCCTATTAAAAAATGGGGTTCAGACCTAAACAAAGAATTCACAGCTGAGGAATGCCGAATGGCTGAGAAACACCTAAAGAAATGTTCAACATCTTTAGTCATAAGGGAAATGCAAATCAAAACAACCCTGAGATTTCACCTCACACCAGTGAGAATGGCTAAGATCAAAAACTCAGGTGACAGCAGATGCTGGCGAGGATGTGGAGAAAGAAGAACACTCCTCCATTGTTGGTGGGATTGCAGACTGGTACAACCATTCTGGAAATCAGTCTGGAGGTTCCTCAGAAAATTGGACATTGAACTGCCTGAGGATCCAGCTATACCTCTCTTGGGCATATACCCAAAAGACGCCTCAACATATAAAAGAGACACGTGCTCCACTATGTTCATTGCAGCCTTAATTATAATAGCCAGAAACTGGAAAGAACCCAGATGCCCTTCAACAGAGGAATGGATACAGAAAATGTGGTACATCTACACAATGGAATATTACTCAGCTATCAAAAACAACGAGTTTATGAAATTCGTAGGCAAATGGTTGGAACTGGAAAATATCATCCTGAGTGAGCTAACCCAATCACAGAAAGACATACATGGTATGCACTCATTGATAAGTGGCTATTAGCCCAAATGCTTGAATTCCCCTAGATCCCTAGAACAAACGAAACTCAAGATGGATGATCAAAATGTGAATGCTTCAGTCCTTCTTTAAATGAGGAAAAAGAATACCCTTGGCAGGGAAGGGAGAGGCAAAGATTAAAACAGAGACTGAAGGGACACCCATTCAGAGCCTGCCCCACATGTGGCCCATACATATACAGCCATCCAATTAGACAAGATGGATGAAGCAAAGAAGTGCAGACTGACAGGAGCCGGATGTAGATCTCTCCCGAGAGACACAGCCAGAATACAGCAAACACAGAGGCGTATGCCAGCAGCAAACCACTGAATTGAGAATAGGACCCCCGTTGAAGGAATCAGAGAAAGAACTGGAAGAGCTTGAAGGGGCTCGAGACCCCATATGTATAACAATGCCAAGCAACCAGAGCTTCCAGGGACTAAGCCACTACCTAAAGACTATACATGGACTGACCCTGGACTCTGACCTCATAGGTAGCAATGAATATCCTAGTAAGAGCACCAGTGGAAGGGGAAGCCCTGGGTCCTGCTAAGACTGAACCCCCAGTGAACTAGACTATGGGGGGGAGGGCGGCAATGGGGGGAGGGTTGGGAGGGGAACATCCATAAGGAAGGGGAGGGAGGAGGGGGATGTTTGCCCGGAAACCGGGAAAGGGAATAACACTCGAAATGTATATAAGAAATACTCAAGTTAATAAAAAAAAGAAAAGAAAACAAATTATGGCTAGTTGTTCAAAAATAAATGCAAAGTATATATATCTAGGAAAAAAAATTAGTAGTGGGTCCTCTCTCTTCAAATGATTCAATAAATAAAAATAAGAACTCCTCACAAGAGTGCCCAGTAATTTTGGTTTCAGTTAATTTTAGATATAGTCAAACATCCAAGAATGGACATCATATACCCATACTCATGAAATCATAATTAAAATTTTAAAAATCATCTTATCCCCTGACCATGCTCAAATAAGTGCTCAGCCACTGTACCTGGGTATGTCATTAAGAATACACATGCCTAGAATTTTGTCCACCAGATTATCGTTATCTAGTAGATGAGTCAGCACCTTCATCTTCCAGCTCTTCCAATCACTTGCTTCTAACATCTCACAAAATCACCTTCTTTCCTGCTGTGCTGGAAGACAAACATCCACAACTAAAGTCATGGCCTTCAGCCAGGGATTCATGTGGCTCGCTTCAGTGTGTGTGTGTGTGTGTGTGTGTGTGTGTGTGTGTGTGTATGTGTGTGTGTGTGTGTGTGCATATGTGTGTGTATGTGCCTGTATCTTTCCATATCTGCCTCTATCTGTCTTTCCAACCACCCTCTGTCTGTCTCTCTGTGTGTTTGCATGAACTCCCACGGAAGTATCCATATTCCTGTATGTTCATTTGTACGACGAGCTGAGAGAATAACCTTGAGTGTCATCCTTCAAGCACTGTCTATCTTTCTGTCTGTCTCTTGAGACACAGTCTCTCACTGGCCTGAGGTTCCTTGTGTAAGCTAGGCTCGCTGGCCAGCAAGTCCCACTGATTCACCCACCATTTTCTCCCTACCACTCACCCTATAAGTGCACAATCTAATCCATTTTTTCTTATATGGGTTCTGGGGATTAAACTCAGGTCCTCATGTATGCAAAGTGAGAACTTATGACTGGGCCATCTCCCCAGCCATGTCTGGACTTTTTGTACACCATTCATGTTTAGAACTCCTCTTTAGACCCAGCTATGTCTACCCATCAGCTGATACCCACCCTCTTAAACCGCCTCTTGTGCACCACCCTGTTTGCCTCACATTCCTACAAAGTTCTCCTGAAAGCATCCTTAGAAAGAATCCCTTTGTCAGCCACCATGTTTAGAAGAGATAATGCATTTTTAAAGCAGAAGCTGAATATATTTTTCTCTCTAAGCATACAAGGCAAAAGAAAAAGAAACAAACTCTGTGCACAATTCTTAGACCTTTTGTCAAACAAAACTCAAGAGACATCAGTACTGTTTACTTTTGCTTATTCATAATTTATGGATCAGAAATCTAAAACATTGAGGTTCTGGGTTTCATTTCTGTTACAACACTGGCCTTTTCTTAAACTTTCATGATTTAAATTTTGTTTTCCATAGTA